>NC_092166.1:66722821-67022821 GCF_045791955.1 Oncorhynchus clarkii lewisi
TACACTATCCTGGTATTTCCACACTTCCTGAGAATGAAGATAATCAGTGTTTTTGACTGGCATTTGCAGCGTGTGGGTGGTTAGCCAGGGCTATATGTGATTTTGGCGCCTGCTGAAAAAGACAAATGAAAAAGACAGAGAAGAGCGGGGGAGTGAGGCCATTCATAACACATGGTTTACTTTCCCCCCCATCTTCAGCTGTCTAGGGCTATCTCTCTATGGAAACCCATTTTTTATCACTTAATAACAAGACAGGTGCTGTTAACAGGGCCGGCTCCAGGCAAAAGCGACATAAGTGATCGCTTAAGGAAGAACCAGGCCGCTAGGGGGCCACCAACACAAAAAAAAGTATATCTGTTTTTGGAGGGGGACTCAGTCGGTGCAAGTTCAAAATTTGGTTGTGCATCAGCAATTTTTAGATTTTTATGTCAGTTACTGACAGTCACTCAGTTAGCCATGTCAGGAAACAGTTTGGTAAATTAGTTTAGCCAGCTATTTAAACTTGTGGTAATCATTGCCGATTACTGACCAGGCACTCAGGTGGCCCCATTGATTTTGTTAGTCACTTTCACTCAGATATCATTAACATGGCATACTGTAAATCATGGCAAAATGTGTAGAATTTCAGGAAATTAGCTTTAAGACTGAAAACATTAATCTCCACCCCATGGCAAATTGGCAAGAATGGCTGTGAAACTGCATATTTTTTCTCTCTGCGCCATGGCAAAATGAGCAGAATAAACAAATCTCACTTAGGGCCCCTAAAAGGCTAGAGCCGGCCCTGGCTTTTAGAAAGTAGTAAACTCACAATTCCAAACACTGTTCGCCTCTGTAGGCAGCTTGGTTCTAATCCACCTAAATCCGTTTGAAATCAAAACTGATGTGACAATGCCAAATGGAGATAAGCTAGGATGGTAATTGTCCTTCCCTGCCAGGCTGCTCGCGCACCTTCACGAGCACCTCATGCTTGCAGGCACACACAGCCTGTAGTTGACTGACTCACTCAGAGACCTATGGGAACAACAGCTCTGGTCTGTGTCTGTGTAGGAAGCCCGAGAAAAGGACAGTCTATCAGATTCAGATTTATTTATTTATTTAACTAGGCAAGTAAGATAAGAACAAATTCTTATTTACGATGACGGCCTTCCAAAAGGCAAAAGGCCTCCTGCAGGGATGGAGGCTGGGTTTTAAAAATGTGTATATTTTTTATTTTATTTGATCAGATAGAAAAGTCAACAGTAGATAAGAAGGAGATAGATAATAGATGGAGGGCCATGACACTTCGACCAGGGAAGACAACACATAAAACACCTAGCCAGCTGGAGATGGCCTTGCTAGTGAAAGATTTATCAAAGGATACAAAACCTCCTAGTTATATATGTTTTCTTGATTTTTCATAAGAAATGTCCATCCCGGTGTCCCATATCCATTCTGCATGCTGAAGGCCACCAGTATCTTTCTCAGGAGGAGTCTCTATAATAAGCTGAGATGTCTTATTCTGGTATTTGTCCTAAATGGCACCCTATTCCCTATGTAGGGCATAAAAGTAGTGTTCTAAATAGGGAATAGGATACCATTTGGGACTCATTCTAGCCTCTTTGATAAGAGCTGAGAGTGAATAAGAGTGAATCACAGGAGAAGACTGAGAGATGAGACTCGTAGTTCTCTCCTCTTGTTAATGTCTTAATTGTGTGCAGATGAGCCAGGGAGCCAGGGTGCACCGAGGCCTGGACCAGGCAGCCTGGCAGGGCCCTCACTCCAGGTGAAGAGGGTCGGCAGGGAGGGGGGTCTACACACCATCACCATCACTTTGACAGGTGGTCTGGGGCAGTGTAAAGACAGCTGTGCAGTGAAGGGTTAAAAAATGGAGAGGAGGAGATGATATATGACTGCAAGACAACCACAACCACAGGGGCTTAAAGATGGCTCAAGATGGTAGGATGGAAGCCGAATTGAGGGAAGATAGCAAAAAGAAAAGAAGGGAGGAAATGAGGAGGAACAGCAAAGATGATATAGGCCCTGGAGTGTCATCTCATGGGGAGACTTCCAGACTTTTTCTTGTAATTATCTTTTACCAGATCTATTGTGTTATATTGTACTACATTCCTTTGACATTTCAATAAACTTCAAAGTGTTTCCTTTCAAATGGTACCAAGAATATGCATATCCTTGCTTCAGGACCTGAGCTACAGGCAGTTAGATTTGGGTATGTCATTTTAGGCAAAAATTGAAAAACACTTATTTACAATGACATCCAAACCCAGACGACACTAGACCAATTGTGCACAACCCTATGGGACTCTCAATCACAGCCAGTTGTGATATAGCCTGGATTTGAACCAGGGTGTCTGTGGTGACACATCTAGCACTGAGATGCTGTGCCTTAGACCTCTGTGCCACTCAGGAGCCCATAAGCTATGCTGCATTCCATTTCCCATCAGCTACAAGACAGCTGCAGATCCTCTCTGTTCCCTGTTTCTCGCCTGGCTCTCATCCCCAAGTGACGGGTGGTAGAGCTCACAGACTCCCCCATCTGATGCCTCTGCCCATCTCCTCTCTAATACCGCACTGTATTATTCAGTTATTCAGAAACCCCAAACACAGGTCAAATCCAACCAACTTTCTTCCCAAGAAACTCCTCCCTCTCTCCTATCTCACTCCTCATCTCCAAGCAACAAATTCAAAAGGAGTTCTTCTTCCTTCATTGACTCCCTCATCACAATTGATTCTTTCCTTGACAAAGGGAAGGCATAAGAATGAGAAAGGAGGGAGCTGAGCTGTTGTTTGTTGAGGAATGAGCTGGCATTTGGAGATACTGTAGGTAGGCCAATGACAGATGGAGTCGCTGAACATGGTTCTGAGGGAATTTTCATAGCTTTTTCTGGACGTGGGGCTAAATTATGCTCTAGGGTGAGGGGAGAAGATGACAGAAACGGCGAGAGGAGGAAAGAATGAGAGAATGTGGAGAGAAGGGGAGAGAGTGTGTGGACCACGTTAAGTCCTTAGTGTTGAGGACCCCAAGGAACGTGAAGCTCTAGATCCACTACAGCATCAATGTGGATGGGGGAGTGCTCTCCCCACGTTCTCCTATAGTCCACAATCAGCTCCTTGGTCTTACTGACGTTGAAGTAGAAGTTGTTGTTCTGGCACCACACTGCCAAGTCTCTGACCTTTACACTCTTCACCTGCGCTGCTACTCTCTGTTTCTTGTCTATGTACAATCAGCAATCTATACACAATATCCCACAATGACAAAGCAAAAACAGGTTTTTAGAAATGTTTGCATATGTGTAAAATCAATTTAAAAAACAGAAATACCTTATTTCCATAAGTATATAGACCCTTTTGCTATGAGACTCGAAATTGAGCTCAGGTGAATCATGTTTCCATTGATCATCCTTGAGATGTTTCTAAAACTTGATTGGAGTCCATCTGTAGTAAATTCAATTGATTACACATGATTTGGAAAAGCACACACTTGTCTATATAAGGTCCCACAGTTGACAGTGCATGTCAGTGCAAAAACAAAGCCATGAGATCGAAGAAATTGTACATAGAGCTCTGAGACGGGACTGTGTCGAGGCACAGATCTGGGGAAGGGTATCAAAACGTTCCTACAACATTAAAGGTCCCGAAGAACACAGTGGCCTCCATCATTCTTCAATGGAAGATGTTTGGAACCACCAGACTCTTCCTAGAGCTGGCTGCTTGGCCAAACTGAGCAATCAGGGGAGAAGGGCCTTGGTCAGGGAGGTGAGGAAGAATCCGATGGTCACTCTGACAGAGCTCTGGAGTACCACTGTGGAAATGGGAGAACCTTCCAGAAGGACAACCATCTCTGCAGCACTCCACCAATCAGGCCTTTATGGTAGAGTGGCCAGATGGAAGCCACTCCTCAGTAAAAGGCACATGACAGCCCGCTTAGAGTTTTCAGAATCGAGGCAAAGTTGAACAGAGCAAAGTACAGCGAGGTCTTTGATGAAAACCTGCTACAGAGCACCCAGGACCTCAAACTGTGGTGAAGGTTAACCTTCCAATTGGACTCTAAGCACATAACCAAGACAATGCAGGAGTGGCTTTGGGAAAAGTCTTTGAATATCCTTGAGTGGCACATCCAGAGCCCAGACTTGAACCCAATCGACCATCTCTGAAGAGACCTAAACATTCTGTAACTGTCTAGCAATGCTCCCCATCCAACCTGATAGAGCTTGAGAGGATCTACAGATAAGAATGGGAGAAACTCCTCAAATACAGGTGTCCAAAGCTTGTAGTGTCCTACCAAAGATGACACAAGGCTGTAATCGCTGCCAAAGGTGCTTAAACAAAGTACTGAGTAAAGGGTCTGAATACTTAAAGTACCAGCCCCCCTTTGCCTTGATGACAGCTTTGCACATTCTTGGCATTCTATCAACCAGCTTCATGAGGAATACTTTTCCAATAGTCTTGAAGGGGTTCCCACATACGCTGAGCACTTGTTGGCTGCTTTTCCTTCACTCTGTGGTTCAACTCATCCCAAACCATCTCAATTGGGTGGAGGTCCGGTTATTGTGGAGGCCAGGCCAGCTGATGCAGCACTCCATCATTCTCCTTCTTGGTGAAATAGCCCTTAACCTCTTTGATCTCTAGGGGCGCTATTTCATTTTTGGATAAAAAACGTTCCCGTTTTAAGCGCAATATTTTGTCACGAAAAGATGCTCGACTATGCATATTCTTGACAGTTTTTGAAAGAAAACACTCTGAAGTTTCAGAATCTGCAAAGATATTGTCTGTAAGTGCCCCAGAACTCATTCTACAGGCGAAACCAAGATGATGCGTCAACCAGGAAATGAGCAGAATTTCTGAAGCTCTGTTTTCCATTGTCTCCTTATATGGCTGTGATTGCGCAAGGAATGAGCCTACACTTTCTGTCGTTCCCCCAAGGTGTTAGCAGCATTGTGACGGATTTGTAGGCATATCATTGGAAGATTGACCATAAGAGACTACATTTTCCAAGTGTCCGCCTGGTGTCCTGCGTGGAATTCGGTGCGCAATTGCCAGCTGCTTGTACTTTTCCATTTGATTGAGGGGAGAAACCATGCTTCCAAGAACGATATATCAATGAAGAGATATGTGAAAAACACCTTGAGGATTGATTCTAAACAACGTTTGCCATGTTTTCAGTCGATATTATGGAGTTAATTTGGAAAAAAGTTCGCGTTTTGAGGACTGAATTTTCGTTTTTTTTTGGTAGCCAAATGTGATGTATAAAACGGAGCTATTTCTAATACACAAAGAATCCTT
The DNA here is from genome assembly GCF_045791955.1 of Oncorhynchus clarkii lewisi. Classification (NCBI taxonomy): domain Eukaryota; kingdom Metazoa; phylum Chordata; class Actinopteri; order Salmoniformes; family Salmonidae; genus Oncorhynchus; species Oncorhynchus clarkii. Next base: position 66,728,102 of record NC_092166.1, read on the forward strand.
TTGGAAAAACTGAGCATCTGCTATCTAACTGAGAGTATCCTCATTGAAAACATCAGAAGTTCTTCAAAGGTAAATGATTTTATTTGAAGGCTTTTATGTTTTTGTTGAAATGTTGCGTGCTGGATGCTAACGCTAATGCTAACGCTAAATGCTACGCTAGCTAGCTACTTTTACACAAATTATTGTTTTCCTATGGTTGAGAAGCATATTTTGAAAATCTGAGATGACAGTGTTGTTTACAAAAGGCTAAGCTTGAGAGATGGCATATTTATTTCATTTCATTGCGATTTTCATGAATAGTTAACGTTGCGTTATGGTAATGAGCTTGAGTCTGTATTCCTGATACCGGATCCGGGATGGGGAGATCAGAGAGGTTAAAGGTGTATTTTGGGTAATTGTTGTGTTGAAAAACAAATGATAGTCCCACTAAGCGCAAACTAGATGGGGTGGCATATAGCTGCAGAATGCTGTGGTTGCCATGCCAGTTAAATTGTCCTTGAATTCTAAATAAATCACTGACAGTGTCACGAGCAAAGCACCCCAACACCATCACACCTCCTCCTCCATGCTTCATGGTGGAAACTACGCATGCAGAGATCATACGGTAACCTATTCTGCGTCTCAGAAAGACACAGCCGTTGGAACCAAAAATATCAAATTTCCATTGCTCGTGTTTCTTGGCCAAAGCAAGTATTTTCTGAACAGTTGATGTTGGGATGTGTACGTTACTTGAATTTATTTGGGGTGCAATCTGAGGTGCAGTTATCTCTAATGAACTTGTCCTTTGCAGCAGAGGTAACTCTGGGTCTTCCTTTCCTGTGGCGTTCCTCATGAGAGCCAGTTTCATCATAGCGCTTAATGGTTTTTGCGACTGCACTTGAAGAAACGATCAAAGTTCTTGAAATGTTCTGCATTGACTGACCTTCACGTCTCAAAACCTCTAAAGGATCTGACAATTTTTCAAATTTTCGCCTAAAATGACATCCCCAAATCTAACTGCATATATTTCAGCTTTTCTAAAAACTTGTTTTTGCTTTGTCATTATGAGATATTGTGTGTAGATTGATGAGGGAAAAAACTATTTGATTTTAGAATAAGGCTGTAACATGACATTTTGAAAAAGTCAAGGCTTCTGAACACTTCCTGAATGCCCTGTACTTTATAAGAGTTGTCTTAACCTAATCCTTACTGAAGCCTGGAGGAGCATGTGGCTGTTGTAGACTGTAATGGTATTTGAATAATTTACACACATAAAGGAATATGTAGTTCATATATTTATTCAAGTTTTCTGGCAGTTTCAACACATATTAGTGATATTGTTACGGTTTTCTTAGGTGAAGGAGAGTCGGACCAAAATGCAGCGTGGTATTCTTGATACATATTTAATGAAGACGAAAAAACAAACAATACGAAAACAACAAACGTAACGTGAAAACCTATACAGCCTATCTGGTGCAAACAAACACAGAGACAGAAACAATCACCCACGAAACACTCAAAGAATATGGCTGCCTAAATATGGTTCCCAATCAGAGACAACGATAAACACCTGCCTCGGATTGAGAACCACTCCAGACAGCCATAGACTTTGCTAGAGAACCCCACTAAACCACAATCCCAATACCTACGAAAACCCCAAGACAAAACACACCACATAAATAAACCCATGTCACACCCTGGCCTGACCAAAATAATAAAGAAAACACAAAATATAAAGACCAGGGCGTGACAGATATCGTGACTTTGAGCTGGTGGGAAAAGTGCGGATAGAAAAAAAGAGGATAGAAGGAGTTTGACATTGAGGGAGAGCGAGAGAAGGGGAGATGGATCATTTGATTTGTAGGCTGTCTTATCGCTGTCGGTCATCAGGCCTACCATGTCAGGACGTCAGCAAACTTGATGATGGTGTTGGAGTCGTGCATAGCCATGCAGTCGTGGGTGAACAGAGTGTACAGGAGGGGACCGGGTCAGCTTGCCTACCCTCACCACCTGGCCTGTCAGGAAGTCCTGTTACAGAGGGAGGTGTTCAGTCCCAGGGTCCGGAGCTTGGTGATGAGCTTGGAGGTGACTATGGTGTTGAATGCTGCAATGTAGTAAATGAACAGCATTCTCACATAGTTACGTTCCCTCTTGTCCAGGTGGGAGAGGGCAGTGTGAAGTGAAATTGAGATTGTGTGTGGATTTGTTTAGGTGATATACAAATTAGAGTGGGTCCAGGTCTCTGGGATGATGGTGTTCATGTGTGTCAAGACCAGCCTTTCAAAGGGCATCATAATTGCAGATGTGAGTGCTACAGGGCAAAAGTGATTTAGGCAGGTTACTTTGGAGTTCTTGAGAACAGGGACAATGGTGAGCTTGAAACATGTTGGGATTACAGACTGGGACAAGGAGGGATAAAAAAAATGTCAATGAAGACACTTGCCTGCTTGTCTGCGCATGTCTGAGAACGCACCCTGGTATTCCTTCTGGCCCGGTGGCTTTGCGATTGTTAACCTGTTTTACTCACTTCGACTACGGAGAGTTTATATGTCGGGGGCTAGGGTCAGTCTGTTATATCTGGAATATTTCTCCTGTCTTATCCGGTGTCCTGTGTGAATTTAAGTATGCTCCCTCTAATTTTCTTTCTCTTTCTTTTTCTCTCTCTCTTTCTCTCGGAGGACCTGAGCCCTAGGACCATGCCTCAGGACTATCTGGCCTGATGACTCCTTGTTGTCCCCAGACCACCTGGTCATGCTGCTGCTCCAGTTTCAACTGTTCTGCCTGTGGCTATGGAACCCTAACCTGTTCACCGGACATGTTACCTTGTCCCTGCCCTGCTGTTTTCAACTCACTCTCTCTACCGCACCTGCTGTCTCCAACTCTGAGTGATCGGCTATGAAAAGCCAACTGACATTTACTCCGGAGGTGCTGACCTGTTGCACCCTCTACAAGCACTGTGATAATTATTATTTGACCCTGCTGGTCATCTATGAACGTTTGAACATCTTGGCCTTGTACTGTTATAATCTTCACCTGGCACAGCCAGAGGAGGACTGGCTACCCCTCAGAGCCTGGTTCCTCTCTAGGTTTATTCCTCGGTTTCTAGGGAGTTTTTCCTCGCCACCGTCCTTCTACATCTGCATTGCTTGCTGTTTGGGGTTTTAGGCTGGGTTTCTGTACAGCACATGTAAAATGGCTTTATAAATACATTTGATTGATTGATTGATTGATTGATCACACAGTCATCCAGAACAACAGCGGCTTTCATGCAGGACTTGGTGTTGTTTTGAAGAGATCAAAAAAGGCATTTAGCTCGTTTGGGAGTTCTGGGTTGCTGGGCATCTCACGGCTGGGTTTCCCTCAAGTCTTTCAACAAACAGACTTCTTTATGAACTTCTTTATGAAGTATTTCTGTTTTTCTTTTAGCAGACGTTGTTTAATGGAAAGAGAAACACGTTGCAGTTGGTTGGGGGTCTTCCAGGACGACAGCGTGAGTTGTTCTGCTTGAAAAACAACAGCCATTGCTAATTAAGCCCAGTCCCATAAGGACAGGGAAAACAGAAAATTGAGTGTGTGTCTGTGCATTCGTGTGTGCGTGTGTGTGTACTGTATGTGTGTGTTTGTGTGTCTGCTGTCATTAGGGGCCCCATGTCAGAGTCATGCAGGTTAGGGCCCTACTCTCATTAATGAGATATGTTCTGTTCTGTTCTCCTCACAGAAAAACATCTCCCTGTCAAAACAACCTAAACCTGTGTCCCAAATGTCACCCTATTCCCTTTATAGTGCACTACTGCTGACCAAGGCCTATAGGGCTCTGGTAGGGAATAGGGTGCAATTTGGGATGCATCCTAAACCAGAGGTGTGTCCCCTGGTCCTGTCTGTCTATTGGACTAAGCGCTAACAGGTTCAATCTCATCTTAAGTATGAGAGGGGTTCTGGGTACGTTGTATATTGACCCGTCTGAACAGCCTTGACAGCCCCCGTCGGGTAGGGGTGGCTTAACTAGATTACTTTTATATGTAGCCAAGGTAATGGGCAGCTCTCTGGAGAGGTAACATGGTGGTGCTGGTGGTGATTTGTGCCTATGACTGGCAGAGTCTGAGGAGGAGAAAAACATTCAAACACCAAATATTCAAAGAGCAACAATCTAACTATGTCTCTGACTCTCTCCATCTCTCTCTCTCTGTCTCTCTCCATCTCTCTATCTTTCTCTGTCTCTCTCCGTCTCTCTCCATCTCTCTCTCTGACTCTCTCCATCTCTCTCTCTCTCTGTCTCTCTCCATCTCTCTCTCTGTCTCTCTCCATCTCTCTATCTTTCTCTGTCTCTCTCCGTCTCTCCGTCTCTCTCTCTCTCTCTCTCTCTCCCTCTCTCTCTCTCTCTCTGTCTCTCTCTCTCTCTCTCTGTCTCTCTCCATCTCTCTCTCTGTCTCTCTCCATCTCTCTCTCTGACTCTCTCCATCTCTCTCTCTCTCTGTCTCTCTCCATCTCTCTCTCTGTCTCTCTCCATCTCTCTCTCTTTCTCTGTCTCTCTCCGTCTCTCCGTCTCTCTCTCTCTCTCTCTCTCTCTCTCTCTCTCTCTCTCTCTCTCTCTCTCCTCAGGGGACAGGTCCGATGTATTATAGCAGCAGAAGATCAATCAATCCACTCACAGTGCCCAGCGCCATCTCCCCACCTTCACCCTTACCCAGGACAGAGTGCTCTTCTTCTGGCTGTGAGGCCGCTGCCATCTCCCTTTGGCTGGAGCCCTGAGTTCCAGCCCCTCCCTATGTCTCCCGCTCTCTCCCTGTGGCTGGTGCTTTTCTTCTAGCTGTCCCGCGGCTAACCTCTCTGGCCTGCCACCTCTGTGCTCCACCCTCTCCCTATGGCAGGACAACCTCTCCATATGGCAGCTACCCTGTGCTCCACAACACCCAATCAGAAGCTACCATGAGTCAGAATGAGAGTTGAGTTAGGTCCCTCCCCCTTCTACACCATGCAACTTGAACATCATGAAGCTTCAGATATACAGGTGTAGCCTCCAGTCAGTCAAGTAGATGGCTGTTTTAGTCACGGTCAGGGTGTCTGTGTTGTGGATGAATGGTGTCTATTGGATGATGTGGTGCCAGGTGTGGATGGAGAGAAGGATGGAGGGATAGAAGTACATTTAAATTGGGGGAGAGGATGTGGTGCTGGGGGTAGATAATATAAACAATTTAGCAGACCCTTTTATCCAAAGTTACTTACAGTTGTGCGTGCATACATTTTGTGTGCCAGGGGTGGATTAGAGTGATAGAAGGTTTGTATTGGAGGAGAGGATGTGGTGTCTGGGGTGGATAGAGGGAAGGATGGAGGGATAGAAGAAGGTGTGTATTGGAGGAGAGGATGTGGTGCCTGGGGTGGATTAGAGTGATAGAAGGTTTTTATATTGGAGGAGAGGATGTGGTGCCTGGGGTGGATATAGGGAAGGATGGAGGGTTAGAAGAAGGTGTGTATTGGAGGAGAGGATGTGGTGCCTGGGGTGGATAGAGGGAACGATGGAGGAATAGAAGAAGGTGTGTATTGGAGGAGAGGATGTGGTGCCACCACTCTCGTTTTGATTAATGGACCTCTCTGGCTGTGAGTGACGAATTATCAGAGGGTCGGCCCGCTCATTCATCACTGTCACTGCGGCAACGCTAGTGTTGGGGCGTCTCCGGTCGGTCTGCAGCAATCTTCCTCTTATCTCCTCCACCTGGCACCTGGGATCCCACTGCACAATAGAAGGAGAGGAGAGAGGGAATGAGAGGAGGACAGGAGACAGAGGGGGAGAGAAGGAGAGGGGTCGGGAGGAGAGGAGAGAAAGATGAGAGGAGAGAGGGAATGAAAGAGGAAGAGGAGAGAGAATGGAAGAGGAGGGAGATTGAGTGAGAGAAGGAGGGGAGGAGGGAGGACGATTGATGGAGAGGGAGAGAACGAGTGATCGAAGACGAGGAGGGAGGAAGAAGGAGAATGAAGATTAGCCTTTTAGAAGGAGGTGTGTTGTGTTTTTCACACCTCATAGCACTTTCTCACATCTCTAACTGCACAACCATTACCAATCAGTATGCCTCAACACCTCACCTCGCTGCAAATTGACTGTACGGGCGTGTTGGTCAGATAAAGTCACTTTAATGGCTGCATGCGGGCGGCTACGACGGCCTGTTATCGTAGTATTAACGTTCATTTGGGAGAGAGAGCGGTGCTCTGATAAGGCTGTGTGCTGTTGAACAGCTGAGTGGCAGATAGTTTTCTTTGTCACCACTCAGCCTGTGGCTCTGCATGCCTGTCCCCTAATTAAGCAGGTAGTGCGATGCGGAGCAGTGGGCATCTTATCAGTTAGCACCAACGCTGCTGCAGAGATAGTGTTTAGAAGTGGTGGGAGTGAAGAGTGTTAATTAATTACCAACCAGGCCTGCTTTATCATGACAAAGCTGCTCAGCTGTCATCTTACCAGCTCCTGTTGCGATGGGATGGACATTGTGCATCCCATCACACTCTTATGCAGAGAAAGATTCACACACACATGCACACAAATGCACGCACACACACACACACACACACACACACACACACACACACACACACACACACACACACACACACACACACACACACACACACGTAGAAAAGCATACACACACGCACGCTTTATCCCTTCCTCTTTCTCACACTCAAACACAACCACACACACCTGGCAAGCAGAGAGAGAGAGAAAGAGAGAGAGAGAGAGAGAGAGAGAGAGAGAGAGAGAGAGAGAGAGGGGGGGGGGCAGTTCCATTCTCTTCCTCTCTCCTTTGACATGCAGAGGACAGGGCTGAGCCTGTGATGGATGAGCAATAGACAGCTGTCAGCCGGCGGGGAAACAACCAGGCCAGGGGCGCCCAACGGGCACACCTAATTCCCAGGTCTTATTTAGTCAATAAACACCAGCCAGTGGCACTCAATTAGACGGCTTTATTGACTGCGTTCCCTGGGCTGTGTCGGATGTCAGCTGGCTACACAGCTTGACGTCCGGCGTGGACACTTCTCTCAGAGATTACAGAAAATAGAAGAGAGGATAAAATAAATAAGAAGTAGGGGGAGAACGAGAGAGAGAATGTGAGAGAATGTGAGTTAAGGTGGGAAAGAGAAAGAGAGAGAGGGGGGGGAAGGAAAGGTGAAAGAGAGATATAAAGAAATGAGGGAGAGAGAGGATAGAGGGAAGGGTGAGAGAGAGGAGGGTGTGTGTGAGAGAGAGAGAGAGAGAGAGAGAGAGAGAGAGAGAGAGAGAGAGAGAGAGAGAGAGAGAGAGAGAGAGAGAGAGAGAGAGAGAGAGAGAGAGAGAGAGAGAGAGAGAGAGAGAGAATCTACAGTACGTCTCCTTTTCTTTAAAGGTCAAATGCAGCCGTTCTTAGCTCAATATCAAATCATGTACCTTACTGTAATTGTTTTAAATTAAAATGGCCAAAAATAAACAATAATAGCTGATTAGCAAAATGCAATTACTCAAAATCAAATCAAATTGTATTAGTCACATGCGACGAATACAACGGGTGTAGACCTTACCGTGAAATGCTTACTTACAAGCCCTTAACCAACAATGCTTTTTCAAGAAAAATAAGAGTTAAGAAAAATATTTACTAAATAAACTAAAGTAAAAAATTAAAGAGCAACAATAAAATAACAATAACGAGGCTATGTATCCACTACAGCCCCGTCAATGAGAAAGGGGGCGTGCTCGGTCCTCCTTTTCCTGTTGTCCACAATCATCTCCTTTGCCTTGATCACGTTGAGGGAGAGGTTGTTGTCCTGGCTCCACACTTCCAGGTCTCTGGCTGTCTCCCTGTAGCAAGAATTTTGGACTGTGTGGGAGTGGTCTGAGAGAAGGGCCTAATTGGAGGACCTTAATGAGAGGGATGTGTAACCTGAAAACGAGCTATTACCGACTCTCACCCGCTACTGCAAGAACAGGTCCTGAACCCAACCGCAGTCCCTCAATGTAGTTAACTATAGCCTAATAATATTTAGGAAGTACATATCCTTGGAAAGATAACTGCCAATGATTCTCTGCCCATCCATAGGCAGCCTACTCTATTTCAATGAGACCACACATGGTGTACTTGATCTCACACGTCGAACTAGAAGAGGACAGGTAGGCTAAAGAAGTTGAATTCTGATAAGAGAAAGATGTGCTATACAATAGGTAGGCTGAGGCTAATGCATCGAAAGCAGAAAGACGACTGTTTCCACGTAGTCTGCTGGACAACACATTTAAGTAATCTGTCTGACAACTCGCTCCCACCGTTGTATGAAAAATGCAGACTGCGCCGCGATTATCTCTGTCGGGACCCACAGGTCCTGCGGGAATGCAGCCCTCTACCTCGTAGTGTGGAGATACAGTATACAGTGCCTTGCGAAAGTATTTGGCCCCCTTGAACTTTGCGACCTTTTGCCACATTTCAGGCTTCAAACATAAAGATATAAAACTGTATTTTTTTGTGAAGAATCAACAACAAGTGGGACACAATCATGAAGTGGAACGACATTTATTGGATATTTCAAACTTTTTTAACAAATCAAAAACTGAAAAATTGGGCGTGCAAAATTATTCAGCCCCTTTACTTTCAGTGCAGCAAACTCTCTCCAGAAGTTCAGTGAGGATCTCTGAATGATCCAATGTTGACCTAAATGACTAATGATGATAAATACAATCCACCTGTGTGTAATCAAGTCTCCGTATAAATGCACCTGCACTGTGATAGTCTCAGAGGTCCGTTAAAAGCGCAGAGAGCATCATGAAGAAAAAGGAACACACCAGGCAGGTCCGAGATACTGTTGTGAAGAAGTTTAAAGCCGGATTTGGATACAAAAAGATTTCCCAAGCTTTAAACATCCCAAGGAGCGCTGTGCAAGCGATAATATTGAAATGGAAGGAGTATCAGACCACTGCAAATCTACCAAGACCTGGCCGTCCCTCTAAACTTTCAGCTCATACAAGGAGAAGACTGATCAGAGATGCAGCCAAGAGGCCCGTGATCACTCTGGATGAACTGCAGAGATCTACAGCTGAGGTGGGAGACTCTGTCCATAGGACAACAATCAGTCGTATATTGCACAAATCTGGCCTTTATGGAAGAGTGGCAAGAAGAAAGCCATTTCTTAAAGATATCCATAAAAAGTGTCATTTAAAGTTTGCCACAAGCCACCTGGGAGACACACCAAACATGTGGAGGAAGGTGCTCTGGTCAGATAAAACCAAAATTGAACTTTTTGGCAACAATGCAAAACGTTATGTTTGGCGTAAAAGCAACACAGCTCATCACCCTGAACACACTGTCAAACATGGTGGTGGCAGCATCATGGTTTGGGCCTGCTTTTCTTCAGCAGGGACAGGGAAGATGGTTAAAATTGATGGGAAGATGGATGGAGCCAAATACAGGACCATTCTGGAAGAAAACCTGAAGTCTGCAAAAGACCAGAGACTGGGACGGAGATTTGTCTTCCAACAAGACAATGATCCAAAACATAAAGCAAAATCTACAATGGAATGGTTCAAAAATAAACATATCCAGGTGTTAGAATGGCCAAGTCAAAGTTCAGACCTGAATCCAATCGAGAATCTGTGGAAATAACTGAAAACTGCTGTTCACAAATGCTCTCCATCCAACCTCACTGAGCTCGAGCTGTTTTGCAAGGAGGAATGGGAAAAAATGTCAGTCTCTCGATGTGCAAAACTGATAGAGACATACCCCAAGCGACTTACAGCTGTAATCGCAGCAAAAGGTGGCGCTACAAAGTATTAACTTAAGGGGGCTGAATAATTTTGCACGCCCAATTTTTCAGTTTTTGATTTGTTAAAAAAGTTTGAAATATCCAATAAATGTCGTTCCACTTCATGATTGTGTCCCACTTGTTGTTGATTCTTCACAAAAAAATACAGTTTTATATCTTTATGTTTGAAGCCTGAAATGTGGCAAAAGGTCGCAAAGTTCAAGGGGGCCAAATACTTTCGCAAGGCACTGTATATACAGCATAGACAAATCATTTTTTTTGACTGCACTGCCTCTTTAAGAAAGAGAGGTTATTAGGCCTGTAATATTTATCTATGTTTTCCCCCCTCACACAGAATACTGAATGGGTGCCCATGAAAAGCGTTACAAAAATAACATATATCATGTCAGAAATAGGGTCTTCTAATTGGCAGGAACCACTTTGTCATCTTTTATCTTTAGTTTCGCAACTAGAACAAAAAATGACTCTCCATCCTAGTGTCTTCCTATAATTGAACACAGATCCCCTAACCATTGTTTTGCTTTCTCCTTCTTCTTGTCCTTCCTCTTTTGTTTTGACATCAAACACTACCGTTACTACAGTTTCCTCTTCGGGAAAGAAGGGAAAATGAGAAAAACAAACAAAATAGCCTGCAGCATGGGCCACTTTTTGCAATAAATTGATTTAAGTGCTGTGCCCCACAGGGTTTTTGCAAGAATATGCAAACAAACTGAAATAAATTGAGTTTTTTCCTAAGACTTTCTCCACATGAGGACATCTATGTGCTCAGTCCTGTGGATGACACCTACAGTAAAGGACACAGAAGGCTAGGCATGATCTTGATTTAATGAAACAATTCTAAACAAACCTAATCTTTTTCAGCATGGTGTAAATGTGTTCGCTGGATTGATGGAAGTTGGTTACACACCTTGGAGGTCCAAAGTGCTCCAACTCAGTCTTTGCTCTAATTATGATCATTAACACACAATGTGATCCACACACCACACACCACACGCACGCACGCACGCACGTTCACACACACACACACACACACACACACACAGACACACAGACACACACACACACACACACACACACAATCATTCCCGCTACTGCATTGGGCCCACGATGCATCTAAAACACTGGCCACATTGGGCAAATGCGCCTTTGCTCATCAGCTCCATGTTAACCCCACAGGCATTGGCCCACTGTGGCCTAGTGTGGGCAGCCTATATCTGGTGAGGGCAGCACTCACATTGCCTGAAATAAGCCCATGTTCTCCCAGCAAACATGCCCACATTGGCACGATGTGGGCCCAATGCGGGCTTAAATATTGGCCTTATATACAGTAGGGTGACCTTATTGGGGCGATGCGCCTTTGCTTCTTAATAGTAATGTATTTATAATTTATTTATTACAATTTAATTGAATGCATCGATTGCATAATTGTCTCACCTTGAAGATATTTAGGGAATGTGTTAAATTGTTTCAGAAGGACAACCAAGTTTTTACTACACTGCAAAAAATATGACTTGTTTTTACGGTAACTTACTGGCAGACAGTTACCTGTAAGTTACTGTAAGAAAGATACAGAATGTTACAGTAAATTCCAAATAAACTTTGGTTTAACACTACATTACTGATTTTTTTTATTTACAGTAATATACTGTTAAAGCAACGTTTATTTGTGATTTACGGTAACACACTATCTTTTTTACAGCAATTTACAGATAATTGGCTGCCAGTAAGTTACCGTAAAGTTATGGTTTTCACAGTGTATCATACATATTTTTTACAAGATAAATTGTTCAGTTTCACATAAGCGAGTCACTGCTTTGATGTTTGCAGAGAACGACAGGGTGTTGTCTAGGGTCACGCCAAGGTTCTTTGCACACCGGGAGGGGGACACCGTGGAGTTGTCCCCTGTGATCAAGAGGTCTTGGAGCGGGCAGGTCTTCTGCGGGAGGAAGAGCAGCTCTGCTTTGTCAAGGTTGAACTTGAGGTGGTGGGCCCGACCTCCAAACTGAAATGTCTGCCTGGAATGCAGAGATGCGTGTCGCCACATGGGTGTCAGAAGGGGGGAATGAGAAAAGTAGTTGAGTGTCGTCTGCATAGCAATGATAGGAGAGACCATGTGAGAATATGACAAAGCCGCGTGACTTAGTGTAGAGAAAAAAGAGGAGATGGCCTAGAACTGAGCCATGGGGACACCAGTAGTGAGAGTACATGGTACAGACACAGATCCTTTCCACACCACCCGGTAGGAGCAATCATGCAAGTAGGATGAAATCCAGGAGTGTGCAGAGCCCAGCGCTGAGAGGGTGAATGGAGGATCTGATGTTTGCAGGTACATGGCAGCAGGTACAATGCATTCTGAAAGTTTTCAGAACCATTGACTTTTTCCACATTTTGTTACATTACAGCCTTATTCAAACATTTATTAAATGTTTATTTCCCTCACCAATCTACACACAATACCCAATAATGACAGAGTTAATTTTTTTTGGTGGAAATGTTTGTAAATGTGTATATATATATATATATATATATATATATATATATATATATATATATATATATATATATATAAATAAAAACGGAAATACCTTATTCATATAAGTATTCAGACCCTTTGCTATGAGACTCAAAATTGAGCTTAGGTGCATCCTGTTTCGATTGATCATCCTTGAGTTGGCGCTCACCCTTGGGTTGTGCCGTGGCGGATATCTTTGTGGGCTATATTCGGCCTTGTCTCAGGATGGTAAGTTGGTGGTTGAAGATATCCCTCTAGTGGTGTGGGGGCTGTGCTTTGTCAAAGTGGGTGGGGTTATATCCTGCCTGTTTGGCCATGTCCGGGGGTATCATCAGATGGGGCCACAGTGTCTCCTGACCCCTCCTGTCTCAGCCTCCAGTATTTATGCTGCAGTAGTTTATGTGTCAGGGGGCTAGGGTCAGTCTGTTATATCTGGAGTACTTCTCCTGTCTTATCCGGTGTCCTGTGTGAATTTAAGTATGCTCTCTCTAATTCTCTCTTTCTCTCTTTCTTCTCTGCCCTAGGACCATGCCTCAGGACTACCTGGCATGATGACTCCTTGCTGTCCCCAGTCCACCTGGCTGTACTGCTGCTCCAGTTTCAACTGTTCTGCCTGTGGCTATGGAACCCTGACCTGTTCACCGGACATGCTACCTGTCCCAGACCTGCTGTTTTCAACTCTCTAGAGATAGCAGGAGCGGTAGAGATACTCTTAATGATCGGCTATGAAAAGCCAACTGACATTTACTCCTGAGGTGCTGACTTGCTGCACCCTCGACAACTACTCTGATTATTGTTATTTGACCATGCTGGTCATCTATGAACATTTGAACATCTTGGCCATGTTCTGTTATGATCTCCACCAGGCACAGCCAGAAGAGGACTGGCCACCCCTCATAGCCTGATTCCTCTCTAGGTTTCTTCCTAGGTTTTGGCCTTTCTAGGGAGTTTTTCCTACCCACCGTGCTTCTACACCTGCATTGCTTGCTGTTTGGGATTTTATTGGTAAATTACATTTATTGGACATGATTTAGACAGGCACACACCTGTCTATATAAGGTTCCACAGTTGACAGTGCATGTCAGAGCAAAAACTAAGCCATGAGGTCGAAGGAATTGTCCGTAGTTCTCCAAGACAGGACTGTGTCGAGGCACAGATCTGGAGAATGGTACAAAAATGTCTGCAGCATTGAATAGTCCCCAAGAATACAGTGGTCTCGATGATTCTTAAATGGAATAAGTTTTGAACCAGCAAGACTCTTCCTAGAGCTGGCCGCCCAACCAAACGGAGCAATCAGGGGTGAAGGGCCTTGGTCAGGGAGGTGACCAAGAACCCATTGGTCACTCTGACAGAGCTCCAGAGCTCCAATGTGGAGATGGGCGAACCTTCCATCTCTGCAGCACTCCACCAATCAGACCTTTATGGTAGAATGGCCAGACGAAAGCCTCTCCTCAGTAAAAGGCACATGATAGCCCTCTTGGAGTTTGCCAAAAGGCACCTTAACCTCTCTAGGGTATGTGGGACGCTAGCGTCCCACCTGGCCAACATCCAGTGAGATTGCAGAGCACCAAATTCAAATACAGAAATAGTCATTATAAAAATTCAGAAAACAAAACATATTTTACATAGGTTTAAAGATTAACTTCTTGTGAATCCAACCACGGTGTCAGATTTAAAAAATGCTTTACGGCGAAAGCATACCTTACAATAATTTGAGAACATAGCCCAGCAGACAAATCATTACAAACAGTAACCAGCCAAGTAGAAGAGTTACACAAGTCAGAAATAGAGATACAATTAATCCCTTACCTTTGATGATCTTCATATGGTTGCACTCAGAAGACATTAATTTACTAAATAAATGTTCCTTTTGTTCGATAAAGTCTCTTTATATTCAAAATCCTCCGTTTTCTTCGTGCGTTTTCTTCAGTAATCCACAGGCTCAAAAGCAGTCAAAAGAGGCAGACAAACCTGTTTTGAACCTGGTTCTTCTATGAACCGTAAAGTTCATAGAAACATGTCAAACGATGTTTATATTCAAACCTCAGGTTGTTTTTAATCTAAATGATCTATAATATTTCAACCGGGCAATAACGTTGTCAATATAAAAGGTAAACAAGAAAGCATTCTTTCGGGATTGCACATGAAAAAGCTCTGTGACACATCAGGGCCCACTCATTCAGACTGGTCTTACTCCCTCATTTATCAGAATAGTTTACATCTAGTGGAAGGCATAGGAACTGCAATTTGAGTCCTAAGTCAATGGATACTGTAATAGCATTGAATAGAAATCTACAACAACAAAAAAACTACTTCCTGAAGGGATTTTTCTCAGGTTTTCGCCTGCCAAATCTGTTCTGTTATACTCACATACACTATTCTAACCGTTTTGGAAACTTTAGAGTATTTTCTATCCAAATCTACCAGTTATATGCATATCATATCTTCTGGGCCCAAGTAACAGGCCGTTTAATTTGGGCATGCTTTTCATCCAAAATTCCGAATGCTGCCCCCTACCCTAGAGAAGTTAAAGACTGTCAGAGGGAAAGATGAACGAAGCAAAGTACAGTGAGATACTTGATAAAAACATGCACCAGAGCGTTCAGGACCTTAGACTGGAATGAAGGTTCATCTTCCAACAGGACAACGACCCTAAGCACACAGCCAAAACAATGCAGGACTGGCTTCGGGACTTCTCTTAATGTCCTTGAGTGGCCCAGCCAGAGGACAGACTTGAACCCGATCTAACATCTCTGGAGAGACCTGAAAATGGCTGTGCACCATACAACCTGACAGACCTTGAGAGGATCTGCAGAGAAGAATGGGAGCTTGTGTGCCAAGCTTGTAGCATCCTACTCAAGAAGACTTGAGGCTGTAATCGCTGCCAAAGGTGCTTCAACAAAGTACTGAGTAAAGGGTCTGAATACTTATGTAAATGTGACATTTCAGTTTTTTATTTGTAATAAATTTGCACAAAAAATAAATACAGTTGTTGCTTTGTCATTATGGGTTATTGTGTTAAGATTGATGATGAAAAATCTATTTAATACATTTCAGAATGAGGCTGTAACGTAAGAAAATGTGGAACAAGTCAAGGGGCCTGAATACTTTCCAAATGCACTGTAGAACAGAGGAGAGAGAGTCAGCTTTGGCCTGCTTTGGTCACTGTCGCTCTCCTCCGTGACACAGAGGAAATGAGTGTGACCCATCTTGAAGCCTGACTAGTTAGGGTCAAGAAGACCGTTCTGAGAGAGATGGTGAAAGAGTTGGTCAGAAACGGCACGCTCAAATGTTTTGGACAGAAAAGAAAGAAGGGGTACCGGTCTGTTGTTTTTGATATCAGAGGAGACGAGAGGGTTTTGGCCATCTTGAAGTCAGAGGGGACGCAGCCTGTAGTTAGGGATGAGTTGATGAGGGACGTGAGGAATTGGAAAAAGGTCTCCAGAGATGGTCTGGTGAAGGGAGGAGCGAATAGTAGATTCTATAGGGTTTTGTAGTAAAGATCTAATTTTAATGTGCCATGAACACAACCAGTCATGATGTTTTCACTGACTGTCAAATAAATTACCTAAAAAGTACTCACGTATCTGGTGCTGACAAAATGCATGTCCTCTGCTTCGCCGTAGATGGGAGTATTATCAGCAGCACTTGAATTTATACTAAAGAAATGCATATTGCATCCTCTTAAAGTGTAAGGGTTTCTAGTAAGCTAGCTTTATCGAGAATCAGGCATCCCTAACACGGGTAAGCCTGTTGAAGTTCATGGCAGAAAAAAATCTAAATAATACATACAAATTTTACTGGATAAAATTATTTAGTTTTTTTGTATTATTTATTTATTATGCCTGGAGCAGAGATTTATTTTATTTTAATTCAATATTTTGTTTATTTTTATGGTCAGCTCAGGAGGCCTCTTGATGATGTGAGGCCTGAGGCTAATGCCTCTTATGCCTAATGGTAAGTCCGCCAGTGGCCATGTGTAACATTTAGCTACCCATGGGCAGTTTGTTGAGAGTATTAGTCCAACACTTTAATAGTCAGTGATGTGTGACACTTCCACTGCCACAAATGAGAAGCTATTGTCAAGTCTAAGCAGACGTGCTTTATGCTCGCTTGCCAAGCATGACTAAGTACAGAGTGAAGTTTGGCAAACAAATTAATTTCAATAATCCAAAATGAGACATGAGAAAAACCTACTGACATCAGAGGAACAGAGGTAACAGTCATTGTCTGAAGTGTCCATTTTATCTCTGCCCCTGTCCCGTACATGTGTCCGTGTTTCGGCCATGGCTCCCAGCCTGGCTTTATGACTGATGGGCTGTTTGGAAATGCATCTGTGATGTTTTCTAATGGGTCTCTCTCGTGTCTCTGGCCTAATTGGTCTCCTGTAGCCCCAGCCGGCTGAGGAACACAAGGACGAAACAGGCAGAGGCTCAATCTCTGCCACAGTACACTTGGCAGTTAGTCAGTCACACACACACACACACACACACACACACACACACACACACACACACACACACACACACACACACACACACACACCGATGCATGAACACACACAGAAATGCAGACACGCATGCATACATGCACACACCCACACACACACACAAGGACACACACACACATTTGGCTGCCAGTCACAGGTCTTACCTGCACTGACAAAATATACACCATTGTCCCTAGACCACACTAACGCAAGCCAATAAATAAACAGAGATGCATTAAAGGCTTAAGAAGAGAGCGATACATAGAAAGAGAGAGAGAGAGAGAGGGCGAGAGTCAGAGAGAAGTGCCATTGACTCCACTACAGACAGTGTCACCCAGCGAGAGAGATGGAGCACAATGAACATGTCAGCTACCTTCCTATCACGGAACAAGACAAGTGTGTATGTGCGCATGTGCAGAGATTGGCACTATTTCCGTTGCATGTATTTAAGAGAGAGAGACAGGGAAAATGAGAGGTAGAGGGAGAAAAAAAGGCCAGTTTAGATGGGGAGGGCTTCACATGTTCCACATTTGTACACAGCAAATTTGCCAGTGTTCACTCGTGTTAATTAAGGAGTTCAACTAAATCTATCAGAGTTCAATTAATCACTAGTGTAATCATAACATATTCCCTTCGGACCTTACTGAAAATTAATAAATGCAATAACCATTTCTCTCTCACAAATAAATACAGTCATGGGGGGTAACTCTACAATTAACTTGAAAGGCAAAGCACACAGGGAAATATGCAAATAAGGCTTTACACGAACTGTTTAACACTGAAATGTGTGGACCCGTATTGACACTGGAACAGTGTTAAATGTAACACTGTTGGTGTTGATTCAACACTGGAGAATTTGATGTGCAGAGAGAAGCAATTTCCAGAGTAGCAGAAAGACAGGCAGATACATTTAGACTGAGTTGCTTTCTCACTTCCTTCCCCGTTTGGGATTTCTGCGGCAGTGGGCACAGATGCTTCTGGTGATGAGCAATCGTTTCCAACCAACCTTAAGATATGGAGACGACAGCACAGGTACTCCTATTGTCATATAAATTACAATCAGACTTCCAGGCTCCTGGACAGGGCCCCAATTTAAAACCATGCTCTGCCAAAAGCTCAATAACGAGGTGATTTGTCTGACCGGCACTTGGAATTTTCATTTCCCGCCGTGCGATTACAAAGTCATCTTCAAAATTGTTTTTTGGTGTCCAGGAAATAAATTGTATTACCTCACACAGCCAGAGACAGAGAGGACATTTGTCTAATTTGTAATTGCATCAGAGCTCATGAATATTACATTTATTACATTAACTTTCCATTTCTTTCCTATAATCTACATTCGAGTTTGGCACAGGGAGGTAAAGACATATGAACTCCTACAGTATTGTCTCATGCAGTGCACTTTACATCCGAACATAGATAGGAAGTCTAACAATCGCTTCCTGTCCTTAATTTAATTATAACAGTTGTACTAACAGTAGTACTAACACCACTGCAGAACTGTATAACAGAAGTACAACAGTAGTACTAACAGTACTCCTTCTAATGATCCACTACTCCTACACTACTACTACCATGGAATATTTAGCATCCTAGTTATGGCCCATCTTTTGTCATTTTCACGGTTTCAGCACCACAATACTCCTGTAATTACATGGAACTATTTCTCAGGCATGAAGGCAATTTACTCTAGATTAATCAACCGCTTGGCACCTGAGGTCTGCACTACAGGAAGGACTAAACTAGGAGAGGCAAACACAGAGAGAAAAATAAGAGACAGAAGGTGGACGGGTAAGAGAGCGAGAGAGAGAGAGAGAGAGAGAGAGAGAGAGAGAGAGAGAGAGAGAGAATAAATTGTATTTGTGCAATTTATGCCATGAATGGGCGAGCAATTTAAAGACAATCGCTGGACTTTCCATGTGGCTATTACCGGCGACAGAGTCCCCACTTCATTGAGGGGACAAAACAGGTCAGGACTCCACGGCAGATTAACTGGGTAAATAAATAAGAAGATAGGCTGTAAGCAGAAAGGCAGGGTGAATCAATCAGGTCAGACTGAGGAAAGATGGAGAGAGACATCCCAAATGGCACCCTATTCCCTATAGTACACTACTTTTGACCAGAGCACTATGTAGTGCACAATATGGGGGACAAGGTACCATTTGGGACACAACCAAGGAGAGGCTGACTGGGAGAGAGCTGTATGTAGGTAATCAACCAGTAATTTACTCTCACCAATCTGTGTAAGAACTCAACAGGCCATGCAATGTTCCCTGTAGGAAATGACTCATCAGCCACAAAAAGAGTCCCTGCTCATACACAATAACAAATTGCTGTAAATTTACAGAAACAATTATACAGTTAGCTACTGTAATTCTATACTGCAATACAGTACTGTAAAGAGCAATGCATTATGGAGGCTCAATCTCATTCCGCCGCACCGCTGTAAAATGTTACAGTAAAGTTTGGAGAAATCATCTCTGGCTCTGTAACATATTTTGAGGTGTGCCTTGTAAGAGGCTCTATTTGTTGCACCTGTTAGTGAAAATTCTGTACCCCACAGAATACAGTACAGTACCATTCTGTATTTTTGGAATCTAAAAACCTTCTTCTGTAAAACTACAGTAAGTTACTGGATACTGTGCTGCCAGTAATTTACTCTAAATCAGTACCAGACTACAGTATCATACTGTATTTTTTAAATCTAAAAACTTTTTCCTCTAAATCTACAATAATTTACTCGCTACTGTGCTGCCAGTAATTTACTGTAATTCAGCATCACCCTACAGAATACAGTACGATACCGTGTTTTCGGAGTGCCAAAACTGGTTGAACACTTGTTGGTGCGTGCTATTATTGTTTCCGGCTCATCAACGTATTTTGAGGCTTGCCTTTTAACAGACTATATTTGTTTCACCTGTTATTGTGAGTGTTGTACCAATTTAAAACTGAAAGGTTGTAGTAATTGCCAAACAATTGAATGTGTATAGAGTACAGACCAAATGGCAGTGAGTCTTAAACCATTAATGGCTGAGTGTTCAGCCATGTCCTTTTGATCTGTTTTGCTCTGAAGTCACTGCCCGTTTGGAAACCTTTGTTTAGGCCTCTACAAGTGCAAGTGATATTAAACACCAAATATTCATTGGTATGCTGTGATAGATGTAATGTGTATCAAGGAAAGGTCCGTGTCAGCAAGTCTTAACCCTTTACTGGTTTTGTGGTTTGCCAAGTCCTTTTTGGTCAGTTTGGAAGCCTTTGTTTAATAATCTAGACGTGATATAAAGTATTGATTTTCATAAATGTGCTGTGTTATGTTATACCTAACAGACAACCTGCTTGCACCATGCTCATGTAATTCCAGTAAAATACCAATGTTATAACTACAGTAGCGTTTACTTTCTTAAAGTATAGTAGACACATTTTACAGTATTGTACCGTATCATTGCTCTGATATTACACCAACTTACAAGAAGCTGGGGGGCAATGTACTGTGAATATTACAGTAATGTACGTTGCACTAGCCAGAGATGGTCAAAGATACAGTACATCAAAATACCTTGAATACCATTAACTACAGCAATACTCTCAGTAATGGTTACAGGAACGTTTTACTTGCTATGACAGTGATACGTGTTTGTTTTTATCAAACTGGAGAAGAGCGTCTGCTAAATGACCAAAATGTAAATGTAAAAAATAACACTTGTAAAGCACACTGCTGGAGCTCATTAGAATAATACCCAGCAGTGTGCTTTGCAAGTGCTCGTTTTAACATTTACATTTTGGTCATTTAGAGTGAACAAGAACATGTCACAGTCATAGCTAGTAAAAATATTATGTTACCATTACGGAGAATGTTGTAGTAAATTACAGGAAATGTTTACTCTTCATTTCTCTATATACTGTTTTAATGGATTCATCCTATTTAATGGATAAAAAAAAAAACATTTTACAAAAGAAAACAGTTAAGTGAGTAGGATGTGGAGTAAGATGTTGCTATGGTTCTTGGAGGGAGCGAGGTTTGTAGTGAAAGCAGAAACTACATTTATGCTTAAATTCTGTTTGAGAACCTGAAGCAATGATATTGGTTTTATCAAGTGAAAATAGTGGAATGTGTGTGTGGAAAAGCCTAGCCAATTGAAATAAGACTGGATCTGGGAGAAACAGAGGTTCAGATGAGATGAGAATGGTAACGAGTTTAGTGGACAGGGAAGGACCAGAGAGAGAAAGAGATGGAGAGAGGGAGGGAGAAGGAAGGGAAGGGGTGTATGAAAATAGTTGACATGTAAGGGTTATGATGAGTAATAAAGATGTGGGTGGTATTCTATAGAGAGACACAGGGGGAAGAGACAAACAGAGCGATGGGGGGAAGTAAGAGAATAGGAACCGGAGTATTATCAGTACATAGTTTGTGGGGGGGAGAGTTTGAGAATACTAGATACTGAAGAGGAGATGTAGTTGAGGCTGTTTAATGTGACATTTCACATCTAAGGCCTTTCTCAAGTCCAGTCTGGAGTTGTTCATGGATATTGTGTTATTGGGTTACTGAAAAGTAGAGAGCAACACAACATCGTAATAAATAGAGACTACAGTCTGGTATAGCGTATACTCTGTCTGGAGGACTAGGGACTTTAGAGGACTTAGAGAAGTACAGAACAGGACAGGATCATCCTGACCTGTACCTGTATCCATCTAGGATGTCTCCTGTTCTTAATGGCTTCCGGTCTCAAGTCTGTCTCTGCCTGCCTCTGTGTCTGTGTCTGTCTGCTTCCCAAATGCCACCCTAGTCCCTATACACATTCATAGAAAAAAAGGTGCTATCTTGAACCTAATGCTGGGTATAAAATTAAACTGATTTAATCAATACGCTCAATACTGACTAAACTCACCTTCTGACAAATGACAGTGTTATTGGAGACATTAAATAGCAATAACAGATTCCTGTCCCTCTGAAAATTAACTCTACAAACTGAGGTTTCCAATTGCAGAGCTACAGTCTCAGAGCTAGCGTCTCTCTGTGGCATTGTAGATATCGCTTAGTTGGAAGTGGGGGGAAGATTGCTTTCTGTTATATATTTGTAGATCAAGACGTTGAATGTGTTGGCGTACCTACTGTAGCCTCAGAGGAGCTGCCCCAAACAACTCCTCACCCTGAGAGTCAGTTACTTTTTAAACACAATAACAGTTTTGAAGAACATCATTTATGATACAAATGTTATTCAAAAAACAACTATCATCTTTGAACACAGGGATCTAGGGGGAGGATTTGTCTTTGACATTGCTGGGAAATTCTCTCTCTTGCACCATGGGTGGGTTATGAAGGTAGTTCTTACAGTAAAATGAAAAGTGACAAGTAACCATATCTGCATTTGTTCTCTCCCTGGTCAAAGTCTGCTCATCTGGGGTTCAACATACAGTCTATTAGCAGGATGTATGGAGAGGGATCAAAATGTCACCCCTACTCCAACCATGCTTACTTACAAGCCCTTAACCAACAATGCAGTGCAAGAAAGAGCTAAGAAAATATTTACCAAACAAACTAAAGTAAAACAATTATAAAAAAGTAACACAAAATAACAATAATGAGGCTATATACAGGGGGCACCGAGTCAATGTGCAGGAGTATATGTCACGTTCGTCTAATGAATTAACGGATCAAGGCAGCGTATGTAGAGTTCCACATATTTATTAGACAGTGAAACTTAGAAAAACAAAACAATAAAGAATAAACGAAATGTGACAACAATGCAGAGCTAACAGGCAACTAAACATAAACAATATCCCAGGAGGAAAAATGCAACTTATGTATGATCCCCAATTAGAGGCAACGATTACCAGCTGCCTCTAATTGGGAATCATACACAAACCCCAACATAGAAAATAAAACCTAGAACACTACATAGAACTCTTCACAACTGTCTTGGTGTGTTTGGACCATGATAGTTTGTTGGTGATGTGGACACCAAGGAACTTCAAACTTTCGACCTGCTCCACTACAGCCCCAACGATGTTAATGGGGGCCTGTTCAGTCCACCTTTTCCTGTAGTCCACGATCAGCTTTTTTGTCTTGCTCACATTTAGGGAGAGGTTGTTGTCCTGGCACCACACTTCCAGGTCTCTAACCTCGTCCCTATAGGCTGTCTCAACATTGTCGATGATCAGGCCTACCACTGTTGTGTCGTCAGCAAACTTAATGATGGTGTTGGAGTTGTGTTTGTCCATGCAGTCGTGGGTGAACAGGGAGCACAGGAGGGGACAAAGCATACACCCCTGAGGGGCCCCAGTGTTGAGGATCAGCATGGCAGACGTGTTGTTGCCTACCCTTACCAACTGGGGGCGGCCCATCAGGAAGTCCAGGATCCAGTTGCAGAGGGAGGTGTTTAATCCCAAGGTCCTTAGCTTAGTGATGAGCTTTGTGGTCACTATGGTGTTGAACGCTAAGCTGTAGTCAATGAACAGCATTCTCACATAGGTGTTCCTTTTGTTCAGGTGGGAAAAGGCAGTGTGTACTGTAGTGTGTTTGAGATAGCGTCATCTGTGGATCTGTTTGGGTGGTATGCGAATTGGAGTGGGTCTAGGTTATCCGGGATGATGCTGTTGATGTGAGCCATGACCAGCCTTTCGAAGCACTTCATGGCTACCAATGTAAGTACTACGGGGCAGTAATCATTTAGGCAGGTTACCTTCGCTTCCTTGGGCACAGGGACTATGGTGGTCTGCTTGAAACATGTAGGTATTACAGATGTGGTCTGGAAGAGGTTGAAAATGTCAGTGAAGACACTTGCCAGTTGGTCCACGCATGCTTTGAGTACACGCCCTGGTAATCCGTCTGGCTTGCGGCTTTGTGAATGTTGACCTGTTTAAAGGTCTTGCTCACATCGGCTACCGAGAACGTTATCACACAATCGTCTGAAACAGCTTGTGCTCTCATGCGTGCTTCAATATTGCTTGCCTCGAAGTGAGCATTAAAGGCATTTAGCTCATCTGGCAGGCTCGAATCACTGGGCAGCTCACGTCTGGGTTTCCCTTTGTACTCCATAATAGTTTTCAAGCCCTGCCTCATCCGATGAACGTCAGAGCCGGTGTAGCAAAAGTACTTGAATATACTACTTAAGTAGTTGTTTTTACAGTATCTGTACTGTACTATTTCCATTTTGGACTACTTTTACTTCACTACAATCCTAAAGAAAATAATGTACTTTTTACTCCATTTTACATTTTACATTTTCCCTGACACCCCAAAGTACTTGCTACTTTTTGTATGATTACACGCACTTATCAAGACAACATCACTGGTCATCCCAAACTGTCTCTGATCTGGCGGGCTCACTTCCTTTTTTAATGATGTCTAAGTGTTGTAGTGTGCCCCTGTCTATCCGTAAATGTTTTTTTTTAAATACTAGAAAATGTTGCCGTTTGGTTTGCTTAATATAAGGAAATTGATATGACTTATTCTTATTTATTTTGATACTTAAATTTATTTAAAACCAAATACTTTTTGACTTTTAATCAAGTAGTATTTTACTGGGTGACTTTCTCTTTTACTTGAGTCATTTTCTATTAAGGTATATTTACTTCTACTTAAGTATGATAATTGGCTACTTTTCCCACCACTGCGCTGCTTCATCTCCCTCATCTCCCCCCAAAAAATGTTCTCCCACCCATGTTGTCTTGTTACCAGGAAGCTGCTATTATTGGTTGTTTGGTGCCACTGACCCATGGGGTCGCCTGGCCTCTCATACTCCCAGCTCTTAGTCAAAGTGATTCAGACAGGCACATTAAAATGCAAATTCCTTCCTGCCTCCCTGCTCATTCCGCTCATTGCCATTTTGTCACTTTCCCTCGTGTGGCGGGAGGCTGCATCGGAGGGAAAAGAATTAGAACCGTTGCCCCATGGGTTGAATATTCAAATGGTCAACTGATTGCAGTAGCACTATAGGCTACATCTCAAATTGTACCATATTGCCTTTATAGTGCACTACTTTTGACCAGGGCCCGGGCCACTATAAAGGGAATAGGGTGCATTTGGGACAGAGTCATAGTAATGTTCCCCCTGCTACCATGTCACCGCTCAGCTCTTCTCTCCTCTCTCCACCTAATGACCATCACTTAGTTATGCTGCCAAAACTATCAGCCGGCCTCCTAATGCTCATACAGGGTTACGGGTGTGAGACACAAACAGTAAAACTTCCAATTGGACTGACTGTAAGGGGATCAAAGAATAGGCCTAAGCCAGAAGTATTCAAAGTCAGTGTCACTAACCCTAGTGGGGTCCCAGGGGAACCAATTATTTTATTTTATTTTATTTATAAAATTAAGAGAACCGATTATTGTATGGGACAATATACAAACGTTTTTGAGAAAGATAATTTAAAAAATACAATTCAATTGAATATGTATTTATTGGTTACTTTAGAGATTAGAGATGAAAATGCAATGAATTCAAGGTTATTTGTTCATGTAAAAATCTACATTTAGCGATTATATGTGTTTCGTGAAATCTAATTTTCAGTAGTGATTAGATTTCAGGTTGGGTGTGTTCGCGATAAATTCTTGGGGAAAAAATGGGGTCTCCAAAAATTCTGCTGGAAGTAATGGGGTCCCAACTGAAAAAGTTTGAATACCACTGAAGCCCTCCACCTCACCAACTCCACCAACCCTCCTCAAGGGCAATATAAATGGAGGCACAAAAGCACAAATGTGTGAGAATATAGTTGATGTTGTGAGTTTTCCACTCTTCCTCTTCCAAGTGTGTTTGTGTTGAATTGATAATAACCTGGATGAGGTGGGTGGGGAGCAGTCAAGTACAGCAGAACCAGTGCCCTGCGGAGCAGTCTGCACAGGTGAGCTGTGTTTTCCACTCCGTCGCCTCGGCTCCCGCCCACCACACCTCAGCATGGCAGCATACACACACACACACACACACACACACACACACACACACACACACACACACACACACACACACACACACACACACACACACACACACACACACACACACACACAGAGGCAGGATAGCCACATTACACTTTTGTCTTTACTAACTTACCAGAAAATAGTTCTGCTTCCGGTTCCTACTCAGTGGTATTTGCCAGAGGAGTGAGGAGCATCTGCTTTAAACTGTAGGGGACAACATAATCACATTGCACAGAGATATAGTGTCACCTCAGTTGAGCTCCAGTTAAATTAACACACAGGGCTGTTTTTGACACCAAAACACCTCCTGGCAAGGTTTACTCATACTACTCCGAGAATCAGGCAAAACTATAGACCAACATCTTTTTGTTTTGTTAGCTTTTTGCTTTGTTGACTTGTTTTGTTGTCTAGGAGCACCTAGCCTCTCACTTCTCACTGCCCACTGTGTGTAAATTCATCCATAAATCAACAGCTTTCCAGCTATAGGGTCAGATTATCTCTCTGGTTTTGAGTGACTGACTG
Organism: Oncorhynchus clarkii lewisi; assembly: GCF_045791955.1. NCBI lineage: Eukaryota > Metazoa > Chordata > Actinopteri > Salmoniformes > Salmonidae > Oncorhynchus > Oncorhynchus clarkii. Next base: position 66,754,288 of record NC_092166.1, read on the forward strand.
GGCCTCATGAAAAATGTAAACCAACCTAAAAGCTAAAAGTGTGTATGTATGTGTGTGTGTGTGTGTGTGTGTGCATGCATGTGTGGTCTGTCTGTAAGGGGATCAAGGGATAAGCTGTAGAGAGGGGGGGGACTGTAGTGGGGTAGCAAAAATGAAACAATTTTTTTGAGGGGGGTATTTTTTTTGTAGAGTACAGATTACATTTTTGAGAAAGATAATTGGAAAATAATTATCTGAAGAAGATTGAATTACCACTGTGCCACCCGGGAGGCCCAATCCTGTCATTTTTACAGTAAATCACTGGCAGCACAGTTGCCAGTAGGTTACTGTAAATGTACAGTAAATTACTGGCAGCACAGAAGCCAGTAAATTACAGTATATTTACAGGACCTTTACTTTAACACATATTTAAAGCATTTTACTGAAACACCTGACTACAGTAACATGCTATATTTCTAGAATTTACAGTGCATTAGTGGAAGCATAGTGGTTGCCAACCACGCACACTATTTCTGTTATACTGTATGTATTTGATATAGGTATTTCAATACTTTCAATACTGATTTTGTCATTTGTATTTAACTGGCCTGAATGACAATTCATGTAGCCTATGCAAATACTGTATATACTGTGCTTGCAAGTAGCCCACTTAACTACTTGCAAGTAGCCCACTTAACTATGTTAACATTGTATTGATAACATAAACGTTTTACTTTCTATGACTGTTAGAGGAATTAAATTACTATATGTTTATTACCCAATTCAATACACTCAGCCCATTTCTAAGGATTTATAAAATACTAATTTGCATAAAATGGGCGGAGATCAGTCTCAAAATCAAGCAATAGCGTTTATCCTCGAGATTACTGAACATTATACAATTTACAACAGGTTATAAACTGAAAATTACATGTCATTAGATTTCAAACTGTCCCGTCCCTCCACTCCGGTACAATGGCAGTATAGTTCTCAAGCCTTCCTACATCTACCCTCACCAGTTTAGATAATTTATGTCCAGGCCAAGGCCTCCCTGTGTAGATAAGCATTCTAGCCAGTCTGACGATAAAGCCATTCGTTTCTACCAAGGAACAGACAGTCATTGTTCTAATTCTTGATTATAATTACACACATTATATTCAGTACTAGGATTAAAATCAAATTCATACATCTATACAGTAACATAATAGTATTCTGATTAGTCAGTCCTGATTGAAATGTATACATAATTAGTCATTATTGATTAAAAAAAATCCCTTAACATATCCACCCAATGATTAAATATTATGCATCCAATCACACATCTAGTTTTATTAAAATATGAAAAAGCATACATCTATTTTTATTATAAATATTTCCTAGCATAAACCAATACTTGCATTTACACAGACGGTTTTTAGGCCTACATCAGAATCATAACTCTTCTTATCAGGATTTCCGTTACAATCTTCATTAAAAAAAACAGTCTAACATTGAAACAAGATACAACCTAAACTCCCTAAATATCAAAAATGGTCACAAACATAACTTCCCCGCAAATGAAGGATCCTGATTCATTCATCTATTTAGGTTTGAGGCATGTATTCATCATTCCACTGGTCAGATCTTGGAATCAGTCCGTGGCGCACCATCTGAGTCCTGGAAATGAGACCCCATACACAGGGAATTAGACAATAGCCACACAAAACTAAAACAGTCACACAGGTGAAGGTAGCCCATAACACAGCGATCTCAACATTTTTTCATTTTCCAAACATACTATCAAACCAATTAGTCAGAGAAGTATCCACCCCAGAGTTTTCTGCCAACTCGTGAGCCAGGGTGGTCAAACCAGCTAAGGCTTTGGTCACTGATCCGTCCGGAGCTGTGTCATTGGGAAAACAAACCACCTCCACCCACTCTCACCCTTTCCAGCCAACAAACATATCCAAGATTAATTATATTCTACCAAGTCATTCATTACATCTCTGGTATAAATGACGAAGCGCTGTGGATTATCCTAAATATACAGTGGGGCAAAAAAGTATTTAGTCAGCCACCAATTGTGCAAGTTCTCCCACTTAAAAAGATGAGAGAGGCCTGTAATTTTCATCATAGGTACACTTCAACTATGACAGACAAAACGAGGAAAAAAAAATCCAGAAAATCACATTGAAGGATTTTTAATGAATTTATTTGCAAATTATGGTGGAAAATAAGTATTTGGTCAATAACAAAAGTTTATCTCAATACTTTGTTATATACCCTTTATTGGCAATGACAGAGGTCAAACGTTTTCTGTAAGTCTTCACAAGGTTTTCACACACTGTTGCTGGTATTTTGGCCCATTCCTCCATGCAGATCTCCTCTAGGGCAGGGCTGTTGCTGGGCAACACGGACTTTCAACTCCCTCCAAAGATTTTCTATGGGGTTGAGATCTGGAGACTGGCTAGGCCACTCCAGGACCTTGAAATGCTTCTTACGAAGCCACTCCTTCGTTGCCCGGGCGGTGTGTTTTGGATCATTGTCATGCTGAAAGACCCAGCCACGTTTCATCTTCAATGCCCTTGCTGATGGAAGGAGGTTTTTACTCAAAATCTCACGATACATGGCCCCATTCATTATTTCCTTTACACAGATCAGTTGTCCTGGTCCCTTTGCAGAAAAACAGCCCCAAAGCATGATGTTTCCACCCCCATGCTTCACAGTAGGTATGGTGTTCTTTGGATAGAACTCAGCATTCTTTGTCCTCCAAACACAACGAATTGAGTTTTTACCAAAAAGTTCTATTTTGGTTTCATCTGACCATATGACATTCTCCCAATCTTCTTCTGGATCATCCAAATGCTCTCTAGCAAACTTCAGACGGGTCTGGACATGTACTGGCTTAAGCAGGAGGACACGTCTGGCACTGCAGGATTTGAGTCCCTGGCGGCGTAGTGTGTTACTGATGGTAGGCTTTGCTACTTTGGTCCCAGCTCTCTTCAGGTCATTCACTAGGTCCCCCTGTGTGGTTCTGGGATTTTTGCTCACTGTTCTTGTGATCATTTTGACCCCACGGGGTGAGATCTTCCGTGGAGCCCCAGATCGAGGGAGATTATCAGTGGTCTTGTATGTCTTCCATTTCCTAATAATTGCTCCCACAGTTGATTTCTTCAAACCAAGCTGCTTACCTATTGCAGATTCAGTCTTCCCAGCCTGGTGCAGGTCTACAATTTTGTTTCTGGTGTCCTTTGACAGCTCTTTGGTCTTGGCCATTGTGGAGTTTGGATTGTGACTGTTTGAGGTTATGGACAGGTGTCTTTTATACTGATAACAAGTTCAAACAGGTGCCATTAATACACAGGTAACGAGTGGAGGACAGAGGAGCCTCTTAAAGAAGAAGTTACAGGTCTGTGAGAGCCAGAAATCTTGCTTGTTTGTAGGTGACCAAATACTTATTTTCCACCATAATTTGCAAATAAATTCATTAAAAATCCTACAATGTGATTTTCTGGATATTTTTTTTCTAATTTTGTCTGTCATAGTTGAAGTGTACCTATGATGAAAATTACAGGCCTCTCTCATCTTTTTAAGTGGGAGAACTTGCACAATTGGTGGCTGACTAAATACTTTTTCGCCCCACTGTAATTGATCCAGTTCACATTCTTATTTGAGAGTGGAAAATACTTAACTCTAATCCTGCTAAGATGTGATTTCTTGCTTTGAACTCGTCTGGTATCCCCCGTGGAACCCCAATGTTATCAATATATACTCTCTCGTCAAAAGACCCAGGTGGAGTACTTCTTTTCTCCCATTTTGCCAACTTCATGTCATGGTGTTGAATGAGTGTGAAAGGCATTCCCTTATGCCCGAGAGTGCATGGGCCTGTCCAACCTGTAGGTTTTTTCCTTCTTTTTATCAATATCATTCCTCCACACAACCACCAGATGTCAGCCCTGGCCCGCTTTACCTTATTGAAATCCCCAGAATTCAATCAGCCTGTCATGTTAGACATAATCTGTCAGCGATAACATTCTCTGTCCTATTGCAGGTAACAACTTCCCCTACATAAGTACCCATAAGTACTTTACCGGGCCAAACAGTAATAGCCTCCTCCTGTCACTGTAAAGGGAGGTAGTCTCGATTTAAAGGGAACCTGTGGATATAAATAGTGCAACTCAATGTAACTGTCATTACCTGGCATTCCTGCTTTCGTGAACAGCTTTACCATACAGTATTCACTTTAATACGTGCCATGATTTGATTTGATTTTGTTCTCTCAAGGTTAATACTCTTTATATATCTTTAACCTGAATTATTCGTAGTGGTCCTTTACCCTGGATGATTACACTAGGAATGTCCGTTGTGTTAGGGAGATTGATTGAACTCCGGGCGACCATAGTCTCCTTACCAACTCTAACCTCTGCCACCTGGAACGGTACCATAGTATTAGTTGAAAACTGGTCGAAGCCAACATACCATAACCCGAGATCCTGGGACTTTACCGTTTTAATGCTAATTCGTACCTTTATACCATACTTCCTCTGCTCGGGAACACAGTCAGAAACTCCAACCTTTACTATACTCCATCTGGTCCCAAATTGGGTGTATGGGTTTACATAGCCATCCCTTTCACTGTGAGCTATGATCTGATTCCATGAATTACACGGTGATTTACACAAACACCTTCCATGGTTCTAGACTGCCAAGGAGTGAATGACCCCAGTTGGTCTACATGAAACTCCACTGAGACATCCTTCCCAATCTCACTCTCCCTTCCTTACTATTCAGTTCCAGTGACCTGCTAAGATGCTATGGTAATATCACATTCTCCTCGTCTAGCACATGAGTCAAGTTACCCTCTTTGGCCTTCTCGGGGTTCATGGTGTATCAGGAATATGGCTCCCACGATCAGACAGCTCACGACGAATCAGTATACCTTTAAAGCCCCACCCTTTCCCGGAAAACACATCAGCAGCCAGAGGCCAGACACACCTCCACTTTTATGAACAAACACAGGGATGGAATGACGGGAAAAGGAAGTCTTCGTTTGAGAGATGGCCCCCGGAATTCTGTTAATTCCAGTTCTCCTCTCCAACACTGTGATTGTTCGACAGCGTCAGTGTGTCTTACAGTGTGTGATATGAATCCAGGTAGTTATTTTAGCTATTCTCAGGGTGAAGGCTGTCACCAGGAGTACTTGATATGACCCCTCCCACCGTGCTGCTTCCCGTCTATTCTCCTCAGGGACTGGATTGAGTGAATCACCTTATCCTGTAGTTCACCTGTAGTGCATAAAATCTTGGACATACAGGTTTGGTTAATGAAATATCTCCTTTGGGAATCCACTGTATTTTATCTAAAAATAACATGGGTTAACCTTAAAAATCAGTCACATCAATAATTGAATATATGTTGCATAGTTTGAGATATCTACCGTAATTTACCATCCCTAAGAACTGCAACCTATTTCTTTTCATAAATAATTTTAATGCTTATACAGTGCCTTGCGAAAGTATTCGGCCCCCTTGAACTTTGCGACCTTTTGCCACATTTCAGGCTTCAAACATAAAGATATAAAACTGTATTTTTTTGTGAAGAATCAACAACAAGTGGGACACAATCATGAAGTGGAACGACATTTATTGGATATTTCAAACTTTTTTAACAAATCAAAAACTGAAAAATTGGGCGTGCAAAATTATTCAGCCCCTTTACTTTCAGTGCAGCAAACTCTCTCCAGAAGTTCAGTGAGGATCTCTGAATGATCCAATGTTGACCTAAATGACTAATGATGATAAATACAATCCACCTGTGTGTAATCAAGTCTCCGTATAAATGCACCTGCACTGTGATAGTCTCAGAGGTCCGTTAAAAGCGCAGAGAGCATCATGAAGAACAAGGAACACACCAGGCAGGTCCGAGATACTGTTGTGAAGAAGTTTAAAGCCGGATTTGGATACAAAAAGATTTCCCAAGCTTTAAACATCCCAAGGAGCACTGTGCAAGCAATAATATTGAAATGGAAGGAGTATCAGACCACTGCAAATCTACCAAGACCTGGCCGTCCCTCTAAACTTTCAGCTCATACAAGGAGAAGACTGATCAGAGATGCAGCCAAGAGGCCCATGATCACTCTGGATGAACTGCAGAGATCTACAGCTGAGGTGGGAGACTCTGTCCATAGGACAACAATCAGTCGTATATTGCACAAATCTGGCCTTTATGGAAGAGTGGCAAGAAGAAAGCCATTTCTTAAAGATATCCATAAAAAGTGTTGTTTAAAGTTTGCCACAAGCCACCTGGGAGACACACCAAACATGTGGAAGAAGGTGCTCTGGTCAGATAAAACCAAAATTGAACTTTTTGGCAACAATGCAAAATGTTATGTTTGGCGTAAAAGCAACACAGCTCATCACCCTGAACACACTGTCAAACATGGTGGTGGCAGCATCATGGTTTGGGCCTGCTTTTCTTCAGCAGGGACAGGGAAGATGGTTAAAATTGATGGGAAGATGGATGGAGCCAAATACAGGACCATTCTGGAAGAAAACCTGATGGAGTCTGCAAAAGACCTGAGACTGGGACGGAGATTTGTCTTCCAACAAGACAATGATCCAAAACATAAAGCAAAATCTACAATGGAATGGTTCAAAAATAAACATATCCAGGTGTTAGAATGGCCAAGTCAAAGTTCAGACCTGAATCCAATCGAGAATCTGTGGAAATAATTGAAAACTGCTGTTCACAAATGCTCTCCATCCAACCTCACTGAGCTCGAGCTGTTTTGCAAGGAGGAATGGGAAAAAATGTCAGTCTCTCGATGTGCAAAACTGATAGAGACATACCCCAAGCGACTTACAGCTGTAATCACAGCAAAAGGTGGCGCTACAAAGTATTAACTTAAGGGGGCTGAATAATTTTGCACGGACAATTTTTCAGTTTTTGATTTGTTAAAAAAGTTTGAAATATCCAATAAATGTCGTTCCACTTCATGATTGTGTCCCACTTGTTGTTGATTCTTCACAAAAAAATACAGTTTTATATCTTTATGTTTGAAGCCTGAAATGTGGCAAAAGGTAGCAAAGTTCAAGGGGGCCGAATACTTTCGCAAGGCACTGTAAAATCACCTTTTCTATCATGTATTTTCCTGCCCTATTGGCTTAAACTGTGTCCTGTCCAAACCTCAAAGGACCATCCTCCCCCATTTATTATCGATGATTAATATGATTTCTGTTCCTGTTGTAGGACTAAATCAATAGTAGCCCATTTGAACCCTTCACAGCCAATGTTTAAAACAGAACCCTGAACCTGGCCTTCTTCCTCACTAGAGTTTGTTCCTCCACTCCCCATCATCTGTCCTGCCTCAATTCCACTTTCTCTTCTGTGGTTCAAAACTAATAATTGTGGTTCTGAACTAATAATTATGTCCAAGAGCTATAAACTCCATTATAATGAATTTACCTTATTAAAAACCAGTACCACCCATGACCACAAATTCATTATTAAAATCCCCCCCCCCCCCCCCCCTGTGGCTGACCAGACCACCAGGGAAGGCCATGAAAACAGGTCACCCTTTTACATTCGTGTTCCATACCATTTTTTACATATTAAAGAACCCTTTATCTAAAAAAAATTCACTTCTTTAATTAAAACTCCATATTCCATATGTGAGTGTACCCCTTTAAGACATCTTGACTCTGGGAACACGGAAATCCCCTTAAACCCAAATGTTTACTACAAAAAACAAAACCTAATAATTATGATAATCCCCTCAAATCATTTGTTTTAAATTTCCTCGATGTTTCATGTAACTCATTCAGTCTTTCTCCAAATTGTCTCCCCAAAATACTTTACACCCTGCCATTACACTCACACAACTGTGATAAACGTGCACTATCCCTTTAAAATAAAACACTCCCAACCAACAATACCACTTGTAGACCTTTTATTGTTCCCCGTAATGAAAACAGATAATGTCTAGAATACGTTTACTTCTTGTTCGAATTCCCTGGTGTTACCTAACCAAAAACCAATACCCAGGAAACAACCACAACTTTTTACGATTCAACTATTCTTACCTCCCTATCTTGTAGCCAAATATAGCCCAATGCACGCCTAGCAATTCTGTTGCTAGCTTTAGCATCTTTTCAGACTATCCTGATGATATTCAGCTACTTTTCAAAAATGTATTTGGAACTTTTAGCCACTTTTGAAAAGTGACTCAAAGCTATAATGCACGCATTTTCCCTCTAAATGACACAACCAATTTTCTTTGTCATAATTTTAGGAATGTTATTGTGTATTCAACATAATGACGCAGCAAGTTAACCTGCCTCTCGTCAAAAATATATCCCCTATTCAGATTGAGTTCTGCTTTAAATTCTATCGAAAAAGTAAAACCAACCAAACTTCCCAACTTTCTATACCCCAAAATTTAAACGTACCTACATTTATATCGTATGTCAGTCGATTCATAAAAAATATAACACCCTGATGGCACAAATCTTTATCGTATCTCTCCGTTATTCCTAAGAATTCATCAGGTTTAGGTAACTTTCTCTTCTATGATAATTATTCCAGCAGATCATTTTGGGTAACACAACGTATTACATTGAAATTGCCTCGCCATTATTTTGAATGGATTATTCTCTCAATTCAACCTAAACAACTTATTAAAAACGTTCAGTTCATATCTTGTACAAACACTAGCGACCGTATTTTTCCAGGCAAAACGTACAAATAGTTGAATTACAATAAGAAAATCACATTTTAGTCTAAATAATTTACCAGGAAGCAAACTCAGATCTCAAGTTTGGAAGGCAGCTATTTAACCACTGAACCACAAATACTATTTGGAATGACGGAAACTCCCCGCCAACGACCATATTATTATAATTTTCTGTAGTCGCAAACTCCGGCACCGAGACAATTCCCAGAAAATAGTCCTAATTTAAACTCTTCCTGACTATTTTAGAAGTATCAGTTTCTAGTCAGGGTTCATCATCGTTTTCTCCTTTCTCAGCCTTTACTCTTATTCTTTATTTAACATCCATTAAATTCGGACTTATTCCTCCATGTCTGGCCAAAATAGGTGTTCCTCTTATCTTCTTCCTGCATATATTTCTCATCTCCCGTTAATTTCGGGACCTCCTTTGAGGATTTACTACCAATGTTTAATAAATCCTTGTACCTCCTAGTAGCAATGTTCGTACTTACTATCTATGTGTATGTATTTCTATGATCTATGTATGTGCTGTTTACCATTACCTAGTCACTATGGTTGTTCTACTGCCTGACTATGTGTGTGTCTCTTTAATGATTACAATCTATGTGTATGGATTTCTATTTGTGTTTTCTCCTTTTTGGAAACCTTATCTATAGCTTTGACTGTCGATCGCATATTCGGTCTTACCTATACAACTATAAGCCCAGGGGTCGTAAATCCCTAGTTAACATCTTATTTCAGGTTGTGACGGAGGGCTTTTAAAGTACACTAATATCTCGTATCTCACTCCACTATTTTAGGTGTCCCTCTCTCCTGGAACCTCTTGTCTATAGATTTGGCTTTTATCCCATTCCTCTAGATTTTGGCTTCCCTCTCCTCCTTATTTGGACTTTATTTCAGTAGTGTTTGTTGAATCGGAACAATGGTCAAATCTCCCAGAGTTTAATTGACCATTCAAGTTATCTTGTACGCATAGAATTCCCTTCCTGTCTTCCCAAGCCTAGTTAATATCCCCTCTTAATCCTTTGGGTTATCCTATCTGCACAAGATCACCGTCCTATCTCCCAGCACCTATTTAATATCCCCTCTTAATCTCGGGCGGATATGCCTCTCATGATTAAGTTTATTTTATTTATGGTAGTGCACTTTACCTCAGGTCATTTCAGACCTGCCAGTGTATATTGGTCATACAAAACCCAGTGTATATTGGTCATACAAAACCCTGTGGATCTGTTTGGAATAGTAAAGCTCCTATTAATGATAAATTCTAAACATTTTTTGACATCAAATCAAAGATAACTTAAATCATTCCCCCCAGAATAGAGAATATAGGCTACTGACCTTGTCGCTGACTGGGAAAAGCAATGTTTGTTGGATCTAGTCACCGTCCCTGTCGGTCTGGGGTGTATACCGGCCTGTTCTTTAACCTCAATTCAGAGGCCAGGTCTTAAAATAACGGGACTAGACCCGGCCGTGCACGGTTTTCGGCGTACTACCTTCAGATGACAGAGACGGGTATTTAGTTTCGCCGTTCGAAGGACCAATTGTTAGAGGAATTAAATTCCTATATGTTTATTACCCAATTCAATTAATACACTCAGCCAATTTCTAAGGATTTGTAAAAAAAAAAGTTGCATAAAATGGGCGGAGACCAGTCTCAAAATCAAGCAATAGCGTTTATTCTCGAGAGTACTGAACATGATACAATTTACAACAGGTTATAAACTGAAAATGACGTCATTAGGTTTCAAACTGTCCCGTCCCTCCTCCACTCCGGTACAATGGCAGTATAGTTCTCAAGCCTTCCTACATCTACCCTCACCAGTTTAGATAATTTATGACCAGGCCAAGGCCTCCCTGTGTAGATAAGCATTCTAGCCAGTCTGACGATAAGGCCATTCGTTTCTACCAAGGAACAGACAGTCATTGTTCTAATTCTTGATTATAATTACACACATTATATTCAGTACTAGGATTAAAATCAAATTCATACATCTATACAGTAACATAATAGTATTCTGATTAGTCAGTCCTGATTGAAATGTATACATAATCAGTCATTATTAATAAAAAATTCCTTAACATATCCACCCAATGATCTATACTGAACAAAAATTAAATGCAACAAGTAAAGTGACGGTCCCATGTTTCATGAGCTGAAATAAAAGATACCAGGACTTTTCCATGCACACAAAAGCTTATTTTTACATCCCTGTTTTACATCCCTGTTAGTGAGCATTTCTCCTATGCCAAGATAATCCATTCACCTGACAGGTGTGGCATATCAAAAAGCTGATTAAAGAGCATCATCATTACACAGGTGCACCTTGTGCTGGGGGCAATAAAAGGCCACTCTAAAATGTGCAGTTTTGTTACACAAAACAATGCCACATATGTCTCAAGTTTTGAGGGAGCATGCAATTGGCATGCTAACTGGAGGAATGTCCACCAGGAGCTGTTGTTAGAGAATTGAATGTGAATTTCTCTACCATAAGCCGCCTCAATGCCATTTTAGAGAATTTGGCAGTACGTCCAACCGGCCTCACAACCGCAGACCACATGCAACCACTCCAGCCCAGGATCTCCACATCCAGCTTCTTCACCTGGAGGATTGTTTGAGACCAGCCACAGGGATAGCTGATGAAACTGAGGAGTATTTATGTCTGTATTAACACCCTTTTGTGGGAAAAAAATCAAATTCTGATTGGCTGGGCCTTGCTCCCCAGTGGAGAGGCCTGTCTCCCAGATGGGTGACTCTAATCCCTCTCTGGCCCTCCCAGGCCCACCTATGGCTGTGCCCCTGCCCAGTCATGTGAAAACCATAGATTAGGGCCTAATTAATTTATTTAAATTGACTGATTTCCTTATATGAACTGTAATTCAGTAAACATTTTGAAATTGTTTCATGTTTTGTTCATATTTCTGTTCAGTATATGTTTTCCAAGTGTTGGGTGTTTGAAAATGTTTTTGTTATAACAATTAATTTCTCAAAATCACCCAACCTTCAAGAAAAATGTAAAGAATATCATAATTCAGGTGGTTTATGCCTACTAGTTGAAGATCCTTGCCATCATCTTACTCTACATCGACAAAATATGATACATTTATGAGTTGTGAGTCCCCCTACCACCTCTACCTAGCATGTGCACAATACTAATATGCCTAAAAGTATATTTGAGGCCTGGTGCATTTAATATCCAATGCTTATTTGTATGACTTACTCAAAACTGTCCATGAATGGCTGCAAAAATATATATCTTAATTTTCAGACACAAGTAGGCGTATCATATTTCAAATATGACATTACACTGGCAAATTTGGAAGAATCAGAATACTAAAATAAGTATGGGGAATAATAGCAGTGTTTTTGCTGACAAGCACAATAATTACCCTTTATTTTAGCCCCTTGTTAAGAATTAGAATTTTTCCACTGTTCAGTTATATAAAGTAATCAGATAATACAATCTCCAGAAGACAAGACTACCTTACACCTTAACCAAATAATGATTTGATTTATTGTCCCCCCTTTATAATCAAACGTACACTTTTGGTTTCACAATCTGTTTGACAAAATTATTTTCATAGTTACAAATCAGGACACCCTACCAAATCACCAGACAAGGCTGCACTCTGTCACAAGGCTGCAATGGGGATGGGAGGTGCAGCAATCCGATTTTGTTGACAATATTGTACATAAAACAACGCTACCGTGATGCTCTTTTTACAGTTTTATAAACTCAGTGTAAAACATTCTCTCTCTCCATCAGCTCCACTCTAATCTTGAGGGGCGTTTCTTTAAAACGTGCATCCAATCCCCTTGATCCCTTAAATAACTAGACCAATCATATGCTTCAATATGCCGCAGTTCATGACAGTGATAAAGGTTCAGCTTGTGATGTTAAATTGCAGGTGCTCTGATTTCAAAACGATTTGGAGCATAGATGAAAAGTTAACGCACTGAAAAATAAAATCAGTACTTTTCGATGCGTGCAATATAAAAAGCGTGTGGCGTGTGAACGTGAGAAGTGGGTCTTGTGTCTCACGGCCAATGTGTGAGAGTTGGCAGCTCTGGGTCCTTCCCCCGCGCCTCTGGTTTGGGTGGTGATGGTGTCTGGTCTCTCCTTCTCTTGGTCTTCTCCGGGTGGTTGGCGGTCAGGTAGTCCTGGTCTGGTCAGTGATGGCCTGAGCAGGACAGATGGAAAGGGGAGGAGAAGAAGGCTGCAGGCCAAGGGTAGTGGGAGTAAGGCTCGCCTTGGCAACACTCTACTCGCCTCAAGGCCTGCAGTACGTCCTCTCCTCCTTGGGAAGAGAGACAGCGGAACAGCATCGCTCCACCATAATGTATTGCTCTTTACAGTACTGTACTGTAATATGGAATTGACATTGTACAACAATTTGTTAGAGTGTAGATAACTGGTTAATTTGACAATAAAAAGTAGACCTAACTATTTCTCAATGTGTTTCAAAATTACTGTAGCTGGCTAATTAGTTTGATAATTCTTTGCAATACAACTGGTTTTATGCTGTTTAAGTCCACACATATGTCACCCTGTCACCTGAAATAGAACCTAATGAACACCATGGGGGGAAACAAATTTGGCCAGCCACCGTCATGCTTTTTTGTCCTACCAGATCTGCGTTGAGAAGGTCCCAGGCTCCCATGACTGTGATGAGCAGAGTAGTAAAAGAACAGCTTGTTTTGAACAATATATTTTTGAAACGGGTAAAATGTAAACATTTACCACACTTTTATGACCATATTAAACATAATCCATGAATGATATAAAATGTATTTGTTTCACAAGTGGGGCACCCTAATTGACGGGCCGCCACTGCCTCTCATACAGCCATGAGCAAGACAGTCATTCCAAACTGCTGTACAACTTCTACTCTTTAGATGTATTGTATCTCTCATCTGTCCCTCCATTCATGCAGGTCAGATCTGTTGCTGTACAGCACTGGACGACTGTTCGCTGTCCTATACTCTCCAATTAGGAACAATTAGCATGTAATACAGAATAGCAGTTCATTAGGACATAATTACCCTCATAATGAAGCAAAGTCCACTGAATTCGTGACCGTTTGTGCGCTTTTGTGTGTGATTGCGTGCGTATGTATGTGTGAGTGCAGAAGTCCCATTTGCCTGAGTCCTTCTGTCCTCCGCTGGATGTCCTTTCCTACCCTCCCAGTGTTTTTGTGTTGAATTGATAATAGCCTGTATGAGGTGGGTGGGGAGCAGTCAAGTACAGCAGAATGTCTGCTGGAGTCCCTCCAAAAGACAAGTGCCCTGCGGGGCAGTCTGCACAGGTGAGTTGTGTTTTCCACTCCTCCGCTCCCGCCCACCAAAACTCAGCATGGCGGCATACACACACACACGTACACACACAGGCACACATACCGTTGTTGTCTCACCAACTTACCACAAAATAGTCCTCCTCCTGCTTCACGTCTTCTTCAGGTCCTGTTCAGTGGTACTTGTCAGAGCAGAGAGGAGCATCTGCTTTGAACTGCAGGGGACATAATAATCACATTGCACAGAGGCACACAGTTTCAGCTCAAATCAACTCCAGACTGTTGTAAAAACACACAGGGCTGTTCCTGACACCAAACACGTCCTGGCAAGGTTTCCTCATACTACCCTGAAATTCAGGCAAAACTTTAGACCAGTTAAAATAAATGTTGTGTTTTTGTTTTGATGGCACTTGGAGCACCTTTAGCCTTCACCTTCAACTCTCACTGTTCACAATGTTTATGTCATCCATAAATCAACAGCTTTCCGGCCATACTGTCACGTTCTGACCTTAGTTATTTTGTTATGTCTTTGTTTTAGCATGGTCAGGGCGTGAGTTGGGTGTGTTGTCTATGTTCCTTTTTCTATGTGGTGTTTTTGTGTTTGGCCTGGTATGGTTCTCAATCAGAGGCAGGTGTCGTTAGTTGTCTCTGATTGAGAATCATACTTAGGTAGCCTTTTCCCACCTGTGTGGTGTGGGTGCGCCTCCATGATCTGGTCCATCTGGTGCCTCCTCCACGCACCAGGTCTCCGGTGGCAGCCACCCGCACCAGGCTGTCTCTCCGTCTCCTCCCTACAGGTGCTCCCGCCTGTCCAGAGCTGCCAGAGTCGCCCGTCTGTCCAGAGCTGCCAGAGTCGCCCGTCTGTCCTGAGCTGCCAGAGTCGCCAGTCTGTCCTGAGCTGCCAGAGTCGCCCGTCTGTCCTGAGCTGCCAGAGTCGCCCGTCTGTCCTGAGCTGCCAGAGTCGCCCGTCTGTCCTGAGCTGCCAGAGTCACCCGTCTGTCCTGAGCTGCCAGAGTCGCCCGTCTGTCCTGAGCTGCCAGAGTCGCCCGTCTGTCCTGAGCTGCCAGAGCCGCCCGTCTGTCCTGAGCTTCCAGAGCCGCCGGTCAGTTAGGAGCTGCCAGAGCCGCCGGTCAGTCAGGAGCTAAAGTTGTGTAACAAAAGTAGTTTGAAATGTTTTGGCAAAGTTTACAGGCAACTTTTGAAATATTTTGTAGTGACGTTGCGCAATTTGGAAGCTGTTTTTTTCTGGATATATATGGACGGAATTAATCGAACAAAAGGACCAATTGTGATGTTTATGGGACATATTGGAGTGCCAACACAAGAAGCTCGTCAAAGGTAAGACATGTTTTATATTTTATTTCTGCGTTTTGTGTAGCGCCTGCAGGGTTGAAATATGCTACCCTCTTTGTTTACTGTTGTGCTATCATCAGATAATAGCTTCTTATGCTTTCGCCGAAAAGCCTTTTTAAAATCTGACATGTTGGCTGGATTCACAATGAGTGTACCTTTAATTTGGTATCTTTCATGTGTGATTTATTGAAAGTTAGATTTTTACATCATTTTATTTATATTTGCCGCCAACAAAGAAGCAAACAAACATTGTCACCCCCCCCAACAGAGAAGCAAACAAACATTATTACCCCCAAACAAAGAAGCAAACACATTATTACTCCTTCCACTACAAAGAAGCAAACAAAAATGATTACCCCCATTTAACAAAGATGCAAACAAACATTATTACTCCTTCCCATACAAAGACGCACACAAACATTTTTACACTCCATCCCAACAAAGAAGCAAACAAACATTTATTTTGCACATCAGAAGAAAGACACTACAGAGCAGAAACACACACACTCAAACACACTCACACACAGAGAGTGATGATGTGTTCAGAATACACAGATACAAACAAACATTATTACCACCCCCTCAACAAAGAAGCAAACAAATATTATTACTCCTTCCCCTACAAAGAAGCAGACAAACATTAATTCCCCCCCTTTAACAAATAAGCAAAAAAACATTATTTCTCCTTTCCCAACATAGAAGCAGACAAACATTATTAAGGGATTGAGTATGGCACAATGTTAGACTATTAGTATTTCTCTGTTAGAAAAAAAGGAAAATGTCCCGATTACTAAAATAAAAAATAAAATGAACAAACTATCCCAAGATCACGAGGGGCAAACGGTTTAGTATTCAATATAGGAGCATTAATAATAGATGGCTAGATAGCACATTAGATTGTGTTTAACAGTAATCAGATTCAAAGCCTTCTTGGAAATCCATTAACATGTGAGGTCAGAGGGAAAGCACCAAAGTAATGAACTAATAACTGGATCCTGCAGGTACATTTTAGAGGATCGGTAAGAGAGGCCAGAGTGAGAGTCGCTTCTAAATGAAAAATTCCCAATAACACACAAGGAGTTGAAATTAAACTCTAATCAAATTAAGAAATCGTTTGATTTTAAATGGGTGTTGAATTTGCGCTGTGTTTAAAAGCTGAACCACGCCACTGTATGGTGAGCCTCTGCTCCTATGAGGCCATTGGGCATTTTTCAAGAGATAGGTAAATTACTTTTGTGCAATTAATTCCCTATGGAAACGTGTGGTGAGCTATTAAGCACCAGTCTGCTGTTGTATCTCCTTGATAAATAGCAGCACGCGATAGTTTACTGTCAGTTAACGGATAGTCCATGTTTAAAGGGCTGGCTAGATTAATGATGGCGGTCGGTACGGTCTCCGTCCCTTCTCTGCTCGCCTTTGATGGAGGGGTGCTTTGAAACTTGGGAACTTTATAAACTTCGGAACTACTGCAGTCTGATGTTCTGTCCTGGAATTTGATTAAATATAGACATCTTCCAGTCTACTACTCTTTGTTTGTGTCTGACTCTTCTGTGTGTTTGAGTGTGTGTGTGTCTGCTCTGTGGTGTCTGTCTTTTGATGTGCAATATGTATGTTTGTTTGCATCTTTGTTGGGGCGGGGGGTAATACTGTTTGTTTGCTTCTTTGTTCGGGGGGTAATAATGTCTATTTGCTTCTTTGTTGAGGGGCAGTAATAATGTTTGTTTGCTTCTTGTAGGGGAAGGAGGAATACTGTTTGTTTGCTTCTTTTTTTGGGGAGAGTAATAATGTTTGTTTGCTTCTTTGAAGGGGAAGGAATAATAATGTTTGTTTGCTTCTTTGTTTGGGGGGGTAATAATGTTTGTTTGCCTTGTTTAGGGGTAAAAATGTCTGCTTCTTTGTTGAGGGGGGGTAAAAATGTTTGTTTGCTTCTTTGTTGGGGAGAGTAATAATGTTTGTGTGCTTCTTTGTAGGGGAAGGATTAATAATGTTTGTTTGCTTCTTTGTTTGGGAGGGTAATAATGTTTGTTTGCCTTGTTGTGGGTAAAAATGCTTATTTGTTGAGGGGGGGTAATAATGTCTGTTTGCTTCTTTGTTGAGGGGCAGTAACAATGTTTGTTTCCTTCTTGCAGGGGAAGGAGGAATAATGTTTGTTTGCTTCTTTGTTTGGGAGGGTAATAATGTTTGTTTGCCTTGTTCGGGGGTAAAAATGTATTTGTTGAGGGGGGGTAAAAATGTTTGTTTGCTTCTTTGTTTGGGAGGGTAATAATGTTTGTGTGCTTCTTTGTAGGGGAAGGAGTAATAATGTTTGTTTTCTTCTTTGTTTTGGGGAGTAATAATGTTTGTCTGCTTCTATGTTGGGAAAGGAGAAATATTGTTTTTTTGCTTATTTGTTAAAGGGGGGGAATTAATGTTTGTCTGCCTCTTTGTAGGGGAAGGAGTAATAATATTTGTTTGCTTCTTTGTTGAGGGGGTGGTAATAATGTTTGTTTGTGTCTGTGTATTCTGAACACATCATCACTCTCTGTGTGTGAGTGTGTTTGAGTGTGTGTGTTTCTGCTCTGTAGTGTCTTTCTTCTGATGTGCGATATAAATGTTTGTTTGCTTCTTTGTTGGGACAGAGTAATAATATTTGTTTGCTTCTTTGTTTGGGGGGGTAATAATGTTTGTTAGCCTTGTTCGGGGGTAGAAATGTCTTTGTGGGGGGGGGGGGGTAAAAATGTTTGTTTGCTTCTTTGTTTGGGGGATTAAACTGTTGGCTTTGCATGTTGTCTAAAGTCAGCACTTCAAAGCCGTGTCATGGCGTTACCTGTTGACAGCTTCACCTCAGACAGAGGATTTAATGTGAATGCAATTATTAAGGAGCTAATTTCAAACAGTGTTTCTCACTTTTGAACGTTATTATTATTTTTCTCTGGGGAAGAGAAGGTGGGAGGGGTGGTGGTAGGTTGTGGGGAGGTTGTGTCTTGTCATGTCACTATGGTGTAAAGTGTTTCTATTTTTTTAAGTGTAGCTAACTTTGAAAACCTAATTAAAGAACATTTCGGTTTTCAAGTTAATGCTGAAGATCAAAGTATACCTCCGCTAGAGCATTACATGGCCAGAAGAGTCATTCTGCTCTAAATTGTGGGTATAGTATAAGTATTAACTGTTTAAGTACTTCTGAATCTACTACAACATGGTGTCAGGGCCAGTTAGGGCTAGCATAGGAAGTTGTCAGGTGTAAGTGAGAGGCAGAAAGTAAAATCTTTGTATCAGCAAAAACATTTAAAGCCTCCGTTACTAATCCTGAAGGACAGCTAGCTCGAGCTCGAACACAGTTACAATCCTAGGGGAAGCAGTCAAGGCAATGCAATACAATCAAACAACACATCGATTTATAAATCGTCAAGGCCTACTGTAGAGAGAGAGTGTGTGTGTGTGTGTGTGTGTGTGTGAAGGCTATTCCATAACCTAAATTGCCAAGTCCTAAACTGGCAGCTTCATTAAATAGTACCTGCAAAACACCAGTCTCAAAGTTAACAGTGAAGAGGCGACTCCGGTATGCTGGCCTTCTAGGCAGAGTTCCTCTGTCCAGTGTCTACGTTATTTTGCCCATCTTAATCTTTTCTTTTTAATGGCCAGTCTGAGTTATGTATTTTTCTTTGCAGCTCTGCCTAGAAGGCCAGCATCCCGGAGTCGCCTCTTCACTGTTGACATTGAGACTAGTGTTTTGCAGGTACTATTTAATGAAGCTGCCTGTTGAGGACTTGTGTGTGTGTGTTTCTCAAAATAAACACTCCAATGTACTTGTCCTCATGCTCAGTTGTGCACCAGGGCCTCCCACTCCTCTTTCTATTCTGGTTAGAGACAGTTTGCGCTGTTCTGTGAAGGGAGTAGTACACAGTTTTGTACGAGATCTTCAGCTTCTTGGCAATTTCTCTCATGGAATAGCCTCCGTTTCTCAGAACAAGAATAGGCTGACGAGTTTCAGAAAAGTTATTTGTTTCTGGCCATTTTGAGTCTGTAATCGAAACCCACAGATTCTCCAGATACTCAACTAGTCTAAAGGAGGTCAGTTTTGTTGCTTCTTTAATCAGGACAACAGTTTTCAGCTGTGCTAACATAATTGCAAAAGGGTTTTCTAATGATCAATTAGCCTTTTAAAATTATAAACTTGGATTAGCTAACACAACCTGCCATTGGAACACAGGAGTGATGGTTACTGCTAATGGGTCTCTGTACACCTATGTAGATATTCAATTAAAAATCAGCCATTTCCAGCTACAATAGTCATTTACAACATTAACAATGTCTACACTGTATTTCTGATCTATTTTATTTTATTTTAATGGACAGAAAATGTGCTTTTCTTTAAAAAAACAAGGACATTTCTAAGTGACCCCAAACTTTTGAACAGTAGTGGATGTGTTCGTGGACTCAAATACCAATGAAAAGTCAGTAGAAAACATTGCTTTATGGTTCACCTATCTCTAAGACTGAAAGACAGAAAGACAGTATTAAATCACTTTAAACACGTTAATCACTTCATTAGCTTATTGGATGCTTAATTAGTACATTAGCACTATTACCAAGGCCATATTAAGACACCATAATCACCTGTTTCACTATTATAATTTTTTATTAACCCTTTCTTGAACTATGGTTGGAAAACTGAAAGGTGTATTATAATTCTCAGACATGTCCCTTGAAGAAAATTGAAACTAGTTTCCTACTTTCAATACTTTGCAGAATGACAACTGGAATGAAAGAACAAATAAGTAAACACAGAGTCACCTGAATAATTGAATGGATAGATGTTTTCTCTGCTAAGGTAAAAATACATTTTAATCAGTAACGATGACAAAACATTGCCAGACACATGTTTACCATTCTCTGTCCTTTTCACTGCCCTTGTCTATAATCTGATTCAAATCATCTTCAAGGGGATTTGTTTGCACACACACACACACGCATGCACACACACACACACACACAAACACAGCCAATGATGGGAATCAGGTTTTCCTTGAAAACAGCCAGCCCAGCCTCTATATCAAAAGAACAAGTGATCTTGGAGGAGTGGACTTTGTGCATCCACCATGCTGGTACAATCTAATTTGCTTTTTGATTGACACATTTATAAGGGGGCAGCATGCTTTTGATGCATTCGAAGTCTCTCTCCCACTCCAGGTACAGAGAAAGGCCTGCATGGGTTATTCCATATTGACTTTGTGGCTGTGCACTGTTGCTGTGTTTGACTGAAGCTTGAATGACTCCATGTAAATAAAGTTTGCTTTGCATTGTCTGAAGGATCCACCAGCTTCTGTTGTTTTGTGTAATGTCACAATTTGTACATGTGACTGTAATAATGAGCGATTCAATTAATATGAAAAAGATGTGGTTTAAGTTTTTTGAACGATGCACCATGGTGCCTTGATGACAACATGACCAAGTGGAGCAGATTACTGTGAGACTTGAGGGCACTTCTCCCTTACAGCTTTTGCCCGTTCAAGTCACGAGCCATAGCCCGTTGACCTTAATCGAACTCCCTCTGTAATGCATTATCAAGACAAAGCTCCCAAAGTCATTCCGTGTGCAGCCTGTCTGACAGTTATCAGGGCACCTCCATCTCTGTATGCCTTGTCAGCTGTATTTCACTCGAATTTACACAGCCTTCCCCAAATTTGGTTGAAATTGCTTGTGGTGAGGAAATGTACCAAAAACGAATGGTCAATTTATGGTAAATATTTAAATTATAGTATAAGCAAGTTCAGGGTAGTCTCCATGACATAACTACTCACTAACCATTTGTTTTCCCCTCTAAACACACAAATCTCATGCTACGCTAGGAGCCAAAGTTGTAGCAGCACAAAATGACTGTATACATAAATGCATGTGTTTTCCTGCTTTATGCTTTAAGTCCTGCACATGAACATTCTGTATTTAAAGTCATTGCTGTTCAACACTTTTCTTTAATTTTACTGCTTCACAATCTTAAAAGGTCAAATAAAAAATTTCTGCATCTCCTAAAATAGTTGGAGTATTTAGTCTGTTGGCATCATTGCAAAGTAAACTTATCATAAAATAATGGGGATGGGGGTCTTTTCTCAGATTCACAAGAAGGTGTCCTTTTATCAAGTTAGTAATATGCCCTGATGGAGTTGTCTATGATACAGATTGTTACTATCTGGGCTCTGGTCAAAAGTAGTGCACTATATAGGGAATAGGGTCCCATTTGAGACATACACATAGTTGTCATTCAAATATATGCCTAAAAATAAATGGCAACTGGCAAAGATAAGAGCAGGAGAGTAGATGTCACATTAGCGCCACACTATAAACGTAAATAGAGGAAGTCATCCCAATCACACATGTGACTGTAGAAGGAAATGCTTTCTCGACAGACAACCAATGCGCCAAAATAATCTGAGATGATCCACAGCCCTATCCCACCAGTGACAGCTGTATATTCGTTCCTGAGAGCAAAGAGTGGGGAAAGGAGGAAAATATAAGAGGTTTTTCTGCAGAAGAAGATGTCAGGAAGAATTGACATACAGCGGATTTGGAAAGTATTCAGACCCCTTGACTTTTTCCACATTTTGTTACATAACAGCGCTGTTCTAAACTGTATTGCATAATTTTTTCCCCCTGATAAATCTACACACAATACCCCACAAGGACAAAGGGACAACAGGTTTTTAGACATCTTTGCAAAAGTATTAAAAATAAAAACCAGAAATACCTTATTTGCGTAGATATTCAGACCCTTTGCTATGAGACTCGACATTGAGCTTAGGTGCATCCTGCTTCCATTGATCATCCTTAAGATTGTTCTACAACTTGATTGGAGTCCACCTGTGGTAAATTCAATTGATTGGACATGATTTGGAAAGGCACACACCTATCTATTTAAAATACAACAGTTGACACTGCATGTCAGAGCAAAAAACAAGCCATGAGGTCAAAGGAGACAGGATTGTGTCGGGGGACAGATCTGGGGAACGCTACCAAAACATGTCTGCAGCATTCAAGCTTCCATCATTCTTAAATGGAAGAAGTTTGGAACCACCAAGACTCTTCCTAGAGCTGGCTGCCTGGCCAAACTGAGCAATCGGGGGAGAAGGGCCTTGTTCAGGGAGGTGACCAAAAACCCAATGGTCACTCTAACATGGCTCCATAGTTCCTCTGTGGAGATGGGAGAACCTTCCAGAAGGACAACCATCTCTGCAGCACTGCACTAATCAAGCCTGTATGGTAGAGTAGCCAGATGGAAGCCACTCCTCTGTAAAAGGCACATGACAGCCCGCTTGGAGTTAGCCAAAATACACCTAAAGACTCTCAGAACATGAAAAAGAAGATTCTCCAGTCTGATGAAGACTGAACTTTTTGGCCTGAATGCCAAGCGTCACATCTGGAGGAAATCTGGCACCGTCCCTATGGTGAGGCATGGTGGTGGCAGCATCACGCTGTTGGGATGTTTTTCAGCTGCAGGGACTGGAAGACTAGTCAGGTTAGAGGGAAAGACAAACGGAACAAAGTACAGCGATATCCTTGATGAAAAAATGCTTTGGAGTGCTCAGGACCTCAGGGCAGAGGTTTACCTTCCAACAGGACAACGACCCTAAGCGCACAGCCAAGACAACGCAGCAGTAGCTTCGGGACAAGTCTCTGAATATCCTTGAGTGGCCCAGCCAGATCTCGGACTTGAACCCGATCGAACAAAGAATGGGATAAACAGCCCAAAGACAGGTGTGCCAACATTGTAGCGTCCTACCTGTCACGTTCTGACCTTAGTTATTTTGTTATGTCTTTGTTTTAGTATGGTCAGTGAGTTGGGGTCGGGGTCAGTGAGTTGGGTCGGTTGTCTATGTTAGTTTTTCTATGATTTGCTATTTCTGTGTTTGGCCTGGTATGGTTCTCAATCAGAGGCAGCTGTCAATTGTTGTCCCTGATTGAGAACCATATTTAGGGAGCCTGTTTTCATTTGTGTTTTGTGGGTGAATGTTTCCTGTGGGATGTTTGTTTCACATTTCAGGACTGTTTCGGTTTTTTGTTTGTATCAGTCACTTTGTTATTTTGTATTCTTTAGTGTTCAGTTTTAATAAACTAAAATGGACACTTACTACCCTGCACATTGGTCCGATCTCTCCTACTCCTCCTCAGAAGAGGACGAAAACCCTTACAATACCCTAGAAGATTCGAAGGTGTAATCGCTGTCAAAGGTGCTTCAACAAAGTACTGATTAAAGGGTCTGAATACTTATGTAAATATGATATTTCATTCCTGTTTTTTAACATTTGCTAACATTTTTTAAACTGTTTTTGCTTTGTCATTATGGGGTATTGTGTGTAGATCGATGAGGGGAGAAAACTATTTAATACATTTTAGAATAAGGCTGTAACTTAAAAAACAGTGGAAAAAGCAAAGGGGTCTGAATACTTTCCGAATGTACTGTTTGTAGCTGTAACCCACAATTCTTTCTGCCTCTGGGATTGTTTTTATTTTTTGTTCTACCGGTTCATGAATGAAGATGGAGGATGAAGCCAGAGCCCTCCTTGTCTTCTGGAATAAGCAGCCGCCACTGCCGGTGAGTCACATGCCACCTACCCCCCACACCCTCCTCTTTTAGGTTTCCATTTATATCCCAGTCTGTAATGGCAGTGAATTAAGCTGATAAAGTAAGTGCCCGCGAAGCTGTCAGGAAGACACAAGACAGCCGAGTTCAAGCCGCTCTATGAATTCAGGTCAGAAAAGGAAGGAATGGGATGGTACATCACTATACTATACTGACTGTCAATGGTCCCTGATCAAAAGTAGGGCTCTAAATAGGGAATAGGGGGACATCTGGGATGCTGCCAATGATCTGTCTGCGGCACTGGGTGAAGCGGCACAAAACAGGGCCAAAAGTTTGTCTTGGCCAGTGAAAACATGGGCAGCAGCATGCTAATTCTAGTGAAATGCATTGTGGGTCTAATGACCAGTCATGTGTATTCTTATCGCACGTGCACATACATGCAAGAATGCACACACGCACACACACACAGGCAAGCACACATGCACACGCAATCCTCTCCTCTTTCCTTTCCTTTCCTTTCCTTTCCTTTCCTTTCCTTTCCTTTCCTTTCCTTTCCTTTCCTTTCCTTCACCCTGCCTAACACTGATTCGGCTTTGGTGGAGAAGCAGAGGATTATGTCAGCTCTGTTTGTTTCCTGGAAGGAAGGAGGAAGGAAAGGAGGAGAGAAAACAGCACATTAAGACTTTGTGAGCTGGGAATAGCCGCCAAGGGAGTTTTTTCCCCTTGCTTTTGTCCTCCAAAATGGAGACAGCGAAAGCAGGGTATGAGTCTCAAATGGAACCCTATTCCCTGTAGGCCCTGGTCCAAAGCAGTGTACAATTGTGGAATAAGTAGGGTGCCATTTGTACACCCACAGACAACTAGCTTAACGTTACCTTCTTCTTATTGTCCAATAAGCAAATGATATAGACAGTGCCTTCAGAAAGTATTCACACCCCTTGACTTATTACACATTCTCTTGTGTTACAGCCTGTGTTCAAAATGGGTTCAATAGATTTTTTTCTACACACAATACCTGTTATTGTGCTCCAGAACATGCAGATGTACACCTTTTAGCACAATTACTGAAACACAGATGGTTTCATTGTGCATTTAAACAACAACCTTGATATAGTGATTAATTCATTACATATTGACGATAATTAGCTTCAGTACACAGATATAAACCTGTATGATACTAATTGCCTTCTAATTGCCTGTCTCCACAACCTGGGTGAGTTATTCCAGCCTGGGTGTGTGTTTGCGTGCTTTCGTGTGTACATTTCTGCGTACTTGCATGTGTGTGTTGTGGTGTGGTTATTGTTTCTATTGAGGCATCATGCTACGCTCCAGGTATCGCTTTCGCCTTGAGACTGTAATGGGGACTGACATGAGGTGATGTGGCTCACATCCAGAATCCCCTCTAAGTGTGTATGACTGCCTCACTGTGGTGTTGTGAGTGGTGTTTGAAATGTTTGCTGCCCTGCCATCCATCTCAGTTTTATGAAGGAGAGAAAATATGATTGACGACCCTCAAACAGCACTCTGGAAAGATCACAAATCTCTCTCTCTCTCGCTCTCTCTCTCTGGTCTCAATAGTTTGACCGATGGGAAAAGTGTAATAGATAGCAGTTTTTGAGGGACAAAATATCAGAAGGAGATAAAGAAAGAAAGGAAGGCGAGCTAGAGTGTAGGAAGTTGAGGAGCGTGCATTCAGTTAGAGTCCCTGGGTGAATGTGGATGTGAATGGCGGCTAGCATTCATAGACAGAACAGAATGAAGGCTCAGTCTGAAAGACAGGGGAAGCATCCACAATGGCATCCTATTCCCTATAAAGTGCACTACTTATGACTGGGGCTATATGGTGCACTTTCTAGGGAATAGGGTGCCATTTGAGACTAATCCTCAGTCAGGCCGTCCCTGAATGGAAAGGCAGGATGGATCCTTTGTGCTTCCAAGATGCCTTGGCCTTTGATTTATTATCCCGCTCAGGGAATAATTATAAAATAACCTTTTATGTCATAGCCTCCCCCCGCCCTCTGGGAGCCAGGCCGATCATACATACTACTGGGTTGAGTGACTTGGTATTTCTAGGCGTGTGAAAAGGCTGCCGCTGTTATCGAACCTGGAAACAGATGTTAATGTGGGCCTGCACTGAAAGGTGTGCTTTTTAGTTCCTCCACGACCATGAAACAGCCTGGTCTCATAGACTAGATGTAACATAGTAAATGGAAATCCAGGACACTCAAATTAGTATGATATGTTAAGTTTGGTATAGATACAGTATATAAGACTGAAGGTTACTTAAGGCAACAATGAAAGGAGGGTGGTTGGTCTGGGTGGATGGGTAGGCATATAACACGTCTAAAACGTCTAAAAAAGATTGTGTGTTCGAATCTCATCACGGACAGTTTTAGGATTTTAGCTAATTAACAATTTTGCAACTACTCACTACTTGTAGCTAATTTGCAACTACTTAGCATGTTAGCTAACCCTTCCCCTAATAATAACCTTAACCCTTTAACCTAACTTCTAACCCTAACCTTATCCCTAACCTTAAAGAGCAACTACCCCTAAAAAGAAAAGGCCTACGTGGCATCGATATGTGTCAAACATTTATTCTAGTGTCAAAATCGACTACAAAGTGTAAATAGTATACATTTGGTCTTAAAGTCAGTCTCACTTAAAATGGAGTTTGTAACCTGAGTGCATCAACTAGTAAATTAAGGTTGGGTTTGGTTTACAATTATGTCAACAATTCATGCCCCCTTTTGTCAAGCTCCACATGCAAATAGCACCTCCGTCCACTTCACTTTCCTTTCCTCGTTTCATCACCCCCAACACGTTCACAGCATCACAGCAATTTGAGACTGAAAAGCCGTATATGGATTGACCATGCTTCAGGCTCCAGTTTGACAATGTATGTTTCCAGCAGGATCCACAGCCAACTATGGTTTGCATGCCCTGCCAAAGAACCCTACTATGCGGAATAGGTAGTTGGAGTTAATTGGTCTCCAGTGGTGATGAATATACCAGTAGCTATACCATTTACTGAGAGTCATCTATCTGGTTTTGTATATTTTGGGAATCATTAACAGTTTGATCGCTAGCATAGCTGACGTTAACTAGTGAGCTACCTAACTAGCTAACTACATAATTAACGTCACCATACCTCGAAACAACTTGGATTTGGCTTGGAAACACAATAACATTTGAAATGAAGGCAGATAATTTGTGGGAAAACCTTTTGTCATGATTATGTCACCAGATAGACTTTAAAAGCAGTAGAACTTTAGCCAGTCAACTAAGATTGGGGGGACCACCGTATTTTTGCTAGTTAAGATTAGCGCATTGCTAGCTATTTTTGACAAACTTTGCTAGTAACAGTAAAGGCAACATTGCCATCTCTTTAAAGTAAATTTGACGGCATTATAATATGGCAAAGTTGCTTCCTACTAATTATTTGCCTACTTTAGCAATGTAAACATATTTCCATGCCATTAAGTTACTGTAATTTAGATGAAACAGTCGCATTAACCTCCGAGGTGCAACCCATGTCTAGGGCACAAATAAATATTGGATGCCGCTATGGTGGTCTAACTAACTCATGTGTGACTACAGTGTACTAACTAACAGCAACAAACTCAAACCAGCCCAGGACCATAGTAAAACATGTCACAGTTGGTTGCATAGTGAGCTAGTCAGTATACATCCCTAAAGCACAGAATTAGCTTACAAACAAGATTATGTTATTTCTCAGGTTATGTTTGTAATTGAGGGATGATGACAATCGTTGATCCTGTTTTTCTGTTAGACAAAGTGTGAAGTTGGGTGCCAGACAGATGCCGGGAGCTACAAGAAGGAGCAAAAATGTTTTTGTTCACTTGCTGTTTTCACAGCTTGTCAAGCAATATCTCAGAATAAAAGGGTGTATCCTTGTTACACCTCCTCAGTTGTTGCCAGTCTCCGTCAACTCCTATGAAAAATAAATGCCATCGTGAGGGCTTTGATAGTGACCCAAGTTGCAACAGCGACAGGTACAATATGTGACTTTGTTATGTGAAATGTAAAAAGTTGCATTCAAAAATATCTGGCTTGATAAACTAGTAGGCTAATTCCCTAGGCCAGCAGAAACAACTAGTAGAGTCATTTTGGTTTTGAAGTGCAAAAAAAAAATGCAATTTACCACGTTGCTGTCTATTATATCACCCTGTCACAGGCCTGCCAGTCAACACCACCTCACGAGATTGCCTGCTGCAGTTGTTCAAGAGATGTCCAGTTTGCAGCCTAACATGCAGCATGGAGAAGACCAGCAAGGGGACGCTTATCAGCATTATGCAGACATGCCCTCGCTATGAGCAGTCCTGTGAATGCAACCATCAGCCACATGTTGGCAAGTATCTGGCCAGCAAGCTGTCAACGGCCACAGCTTTCACAGGCTCATCATTTGTACAAATACAGAAGGTAACCCACTTCATTACTTGATATATTTGATAACCCAAATGTAAATCACAATTTCTGTAAACTGACATTATTTGTTGCTAGGGCTCTGGCAAAAAAAGGACTCACCACTAGCCTCACACGCCTGTTCACCAACAGTCATCGATGGGGAGAACAGAATTAGGTAGGTTTAGTCTGACCAGTTCAAACTTAAACATAGTATCTGTTTGTGTGTCAGACATAACCTATGCTAACTGCCAATGGTAATAGAATAGTGGAATACCTATACTTGCGTCCTAAATAGTAGGCCGTTTGAGTATGCAAAAAAATGGTTTAATTGTATTTATTGACATTTCTAAAATCGAGTATACTTTAAATGCCCAGACGTCATACTAATTTAGGCTTTGACAACAGCTGATCATTTATATATAGGTGACGAATAGCGGGAAACAACGCAATTGTGCATGACACATTCTCAGTATGCAAAAATAGAAAGCATTATAGTATGTGCATTTTAAAAAATCTTGTATGCTTTAAATGCCATTATGTTATACTCATTAATTATTTTAATCTAGGAGAATTTTCAAATTTTTCGTGAATTTCACAGCCGCAAAGCAATGGAAGAGGGGGCTCTAAGTTTTGAGTGCTAAATCTCTTCAAGTTAATTAACAACAAAACAACTTGGAAGATGGCAAATAGCAAAACTTTTCCTTTGATGTTGAAATGTAACTAGTTTGTGTTGTCCTTAAAATGAGCAAGACTATTTCATCATTAACGTAACATCTTTGAAAACAGGTCTACAGCCTGCCATGCCTTTAGCTAACTACGTGTTTGAGTAAGACTAGAAGTTATAAATGTTCGAACAGTAACTTTAGCTACAGGGTTACTTGTTCGCTGTTAAGCAACAACTTCATATTTAACATTAGCCTCATTAGCTAGCTAGCTACTTGTTGTAACTGTTAAAGGGTCTGACGACAATGCCAGGCATTTAATTCACTGGCAAACACGGCAGGAGAAATGCTGCAAAAAAATAATTTGAGTAAGTCATGTGGCTATTGTTGGCTCTCTTGCCACTGCACTGCCACTACCTATAGATAACGTTAGTAACGCGGTAGCCTAGCTATATTCTTATTTTCCACAGTGGTGCTGGTCCCAACACTTCTCTTTTTTTCTTGTTGTTCTTATTTGTTCTTGTTGTTCTTAAATGTTCAAGCTATGCAATGTTAGTTTCTACCTGGATGGTTACAGCCTGAATGGGTCTAGCTAGTTTCATTGCACATACCCTGTTGTGAGAGTAATGGTAAACTACACTTGATACTGTTTCACCTTCGCAATCCAATTTTATAAAGTATATGGCAGTCTAGCTATCTACAGAATGTTCACACAACTCTACTTTGCTCATGTTTTGGTTAATGTTGTACTTCATCTTATGTCTTTTCAGGATCTACGTGAAGGAGTGTGAGCTGGAGAGGCAGTTGTCACCTGGATGGGTGAAAAAGAAGTGGGAGAACTATAAGCAAAAATACACGGTATGTTCCTGTATGTTATCTTGACATTTATTGCTGTGCTGTACTTGGCCAATAAAGTTTCCCTTTTTCTGAGAGCAGCAATATTTTCCTATCTATTTCCTATGCTTCACTGGCACTTTTTTGTAAGTGTGAAGATATAAATTTTAGAAAAGTGCAAGTATTCCAGATAAATATACTGCAATTGGCATAATACCTTTTACAAGCCTTTGCATGTAGTATGTATGATGCTGAAATCTATCCTTTTCCATATTTTCAGGAGTTGAAAGCTCCCCCACCAGAGTCAGCACAGAGGGAGGGGAGGCTACAGCCGCATACTGGAAGTGATATGTGGTGATGGATTAGGTGCAGCAGGAGCTGCAACTCCATCACCCCACCTGTCATCTTCTCCTCTATACATCCCAGAAGGGTCCAGATGTGGAGGAGGAAGAAGTAGGTGACTGCCAGAGAGGCACGCTTTATTGCCATTTTAGAGGCCATGATTAAGAAGTAGTTTTATGTATTTTGTATGTATTTTATTTATAGCTATTAATTTTCTACTGTTTTTGGTGAAGTAATTTTAAAAAAAATCCAAAGTGGGTTCCTGTTTTGTCATTAAAAAGTGTTTCTTGTTTATAAGAAACATTTTTATTTGATACCGGGACATTACTGGTGTGTTTTAGTTTCAACATATCAACATAAACAAATACACTTGCAAATCAGAGCTATCTTGTTGCAGGTGCATGGTAACAATTAGATAAGTTTAAAGAAAAAAGAAACCCACACAGTGCTCTTACTAGTATCACTTTTTTATATTGAAGAGAATGGGCCTCTTGGACTTCGTCAGAGTTTGTTGCTCTACTAAACTAAATAAATTGTATTTCGTATAATAATTGATTACATTTCAATAATGCTTTCATAATCTCAAAGGACATTAAAAGCACAAAACAAACAAACAAGCAACACGTCATGAGTAGCCTAGCTATAGTTGGCTAGGTCAACCAATAGAGGGCACGTCTGAGTGCATGCATCCCCCAAAGATGGAGAGGGACAGTTAATGGCTTGATCAGAGGAAGGT
Organism: Oncorhynchus clarkii lewisi; assembly: GCF_045791955.1. Classification (NCBI taxonomy): domain Eukaryota; kingdom Metazoa; phylum Chordata; class Actinopteri; order Salmoniformes; family Salmonidae; genus Oncorhynchus; species Oncorhynchus clarkii. Next base: position 66,785,175 of record NC_092166.1, read on the forward strand.
GGTCAGGGAGATGGTTGATGAAGATGGAGTCTGGAGACAATCTTGTAGAGGGCTACTCAGGGAGCCAGCCTGAGGTGTGTAGCCATTGGACTTCTCCTTCACAATGTATGGCACCCACTTGGGTGAAGCCTCAGCAGCTCTGGGTGCCAGAAAGCTCACCACACACAGTTCAGAGTGGTAGCCAGTTGTTATCATTATGAGCCCTCTGCCTCAGCACTGCATTCCTATGCTGCAGTGATCACCAACCTAGTCAATCACCAAACATTTCTGTCGAAAAGCAAATGATAAAGATTTAATTAAAGCTTGCGCTCCTTTTCTTTTCTTCGTGTTGCGCTGTTGGCGGTAGGTGCACTTGATTCAGAAGCCCTGCCCACCTGGTAAGCAAAGTGTTCCCATTCTGAACCATTTAATTAGTTTGAAAAGACAAACTCTGCCTACCCGGCAATCCGGTAGATCTATGGCTAAATCGAGTGTGCCTACTGCGCTTCCACGATTGATACTATAGCATACGTAAGATTTAATAACTTTTAAAAACATAACCACAGAGAGACTGTCAAAGAACACAGAAAATAGCTGCTGTTCTTAAGAGTGAGTCCATGTAAAACTTTTTATTCAGCATTGTCAACACTGTTTTTATTCAACACTTACAAAACAAGCTTCTCGTTTTTTTCCGAGTTCCCAGTTGTCTTGAAAGCACCATGACCATCAGATGCAGGTAAATCAAAAGCAAATTATTAGCAAATGATTTCATTTATGTTCAGCTGTGCCTCGCAAGTGCTACACCAACTGATCTATTTTGTAATCAAAGCTTGGGCTTTGAAATATAATATGGTCTGAGAAGATATTGGCAGGCCAGGAATGTAGCCAATATGCTGTGATAATTTATTAGGCCTGCTGCCGAAACGTAATTCTTACAGAACTATTTTTATTTGGTTAATGTTCAATTTTTTTAAGTCATATTCTCAGCGGTAGATCTCGGCATGCTTTTTGACTGCAAAAGTGATCATGACTCTGCAGTGGTGACCACTGCTCTACTGCAGCTCCCATTCCTGTCAAGTTTCAGGCCTACGGTACAGTCAAGTTTACTCCAAATATGCAGTGTAAATATGTCGTTCCAAAGGCTAGCTACGTACAATAGCTAATGTTAGCCCAAAACAACAATACGAAAGGTCACTGGGTGGGGCTACAGATGATCCTTTCAGGGTCATCATATGAAGCCATAACTGATGGTGTGTTCAAGACAACAAGGAGCTAGGGAAAAAAACATTCTCTGACTGGGAAAAATAGTTTTGAACTGTCATCCAACTCTGTAAAACGAGTCAGAAACTCGAGCTCTGACTTCTCTGACCTGAAGATCACCAAAATCAAGATTTTTCCTAGTCTGAGCTTGTTTTGTTTCCAAATTCCCAGTTGTCTTGAACACACCAAAAGTAGTATGTTTCAGTCTACGTTTTACTGAACAGTATGTGACAAATACTACCTAGTACGATTAGTACACAGTATGCAGTTTAAGTAGTAGGCAAGTCAGATTTCGGACACGGCCAGTGACTATGTGTGTACTGTATGTGGTCACAGATACCTGTATGGAGCCAGCACTTGGGAGACTTGAAAGATGATGTGATGGAGTCCAGACTGACAGACGGCCTTGATGCTGATGTCTCTGAATGGAGAGAGACCTTGCACTCAGCAATAAAATTATACAAGACACATTTATTACTTTTTTTTAAATCATCAATTGTTATTATTTAATCTAATGGGGGGTGGGGGTGGGGGGGACCTGTGTATTCTTCAAACATATCAGGGAACTCCTGTCTTATGCTATATGGTGTCCCGTACATCATACAGGACAGTTGAAATGTTTGGTAATGTAGCCCCAGCACCACAAGACAAAATGCGGACAGGTACAGTTTATGTACCGCCTGTGAATGACAGTAAAAGATGACAGACAAGTGCAATATTTGCACATTGTTATATAAGCAGAACACTGCTTCTGCAGTATTATGTGAAGGACGGTTTATTCTACATTACATGTAACTGTTGAACATGAAAGTTATCAAAACACATTGTTTAGAATATTAACAGAGCATCAATTCAGCAATTACATTCTCATACTACCCTGTAGTGCCATCCTCCTGCATCTCACATCTGCCTGCAGTTATTGCCTGCTGGACCCGTGAGGCAAACTGTCATAACAAGGATGGAGTGTCATGCACTCCACTCCTCCTGCCACTTGACTGTACCTGTCCATTACCTGTAATACATTACATAGATGAAAGGGGCTTCATCACCCAATGGAGACTTGAAGACAGAACCCAACCCAGAGCTGTTTGTCAGTGTGTCAGCCAAATCCTTAGATTTGGGCAAATAGACTATTGAAATAAATGTTATTCTAGTTCAAATAAAATTGGATTTGTCACATACTTTGTACGCCCAACAATGTAGAGACAAAAAAAGAAAGAAAAAATACACAATAAGTAATGATAACTTGGCTATATAAACGGGGTACCAGTATCGAGGTAGATATGTACATATACAGTAAACTGAGTATACAAAACATTAAGAACACCTGCTCTTTCCATGACATAGACTGCCAGGTGAAAGCTATGATCCCATATCGATGTCACTTGTTAAATCCACTTCAATCAGAGTAGATGAAGGGGAAGATACAGGTTAAAGAAGGATTTTTAAGCTTTGAGACAAATCAGACATAGATTGTGTATGTGTGCCTTTCAGGGGGTGAATGGACAAGACAAAACGGGATATGGTACTAGGTTCCAGGCGCACCGGTTTGTGTCAAGAACTGCAACAGCGTATATCAAGAATGGTCCACCACCTAAAGGACATCCAACCAACTTGATTCAACTGTGGGAAGTATTGGAGTCAACATGGGCTAGCATCCTTGTAGAACGCTTTTGACACCATGTAGAGTCCGTACTCCAACAAATTGAGGCTGTTCTAAGAGGACAAAAGGGGGGTGAAACTCAATTAGGAAGGTGTTCCTAATATTAGATATTGGGGCAGACCAGGGAGTTTGTGTAACAGCTGTCGTGGGTTGAAGAAGGTGAGGACCAAGGTGCAGCGTGGTACATGTTCATCTTTATTTATGAATTGAACACTGACTAAAAAAACAAGAAAAGAGAATGAACGAAACCGAAACAGTCCTGTCTGGTACAGAATACAAAAACAACTACCCACAAACACAGGTGGGAACAGGCTACCTAAGTATGGTTCTCAATCAGAGACAACGATTGACAGCTGCCTCTATTTGGGAACCATACCAGGCCAAACACATAGAAATACAACACACAGAACAAAACATAGAAATGAAAAGCATAGAATGCCACCCCAACTCACGCACTGACCAAACCAAAATAGAGACGTGACAGTTTGGTCAAGACGTTTACACAGACCAGACACGGAGAGAGTAGAATTAGCTCGGTTTCAAGGGTGTTTATTTAAATAATAAATAAAAAATAAAAGGATAGTTCTCCCCCATGAAACCCACTCCGGGATACCATCTTCTGGGCTCCGGGTCTTGCTGTATCCTGTCGGGATCAAAACTGCACTCACTCCGGTTACCTCTGTAACCGTCCCCAACTATACGGGAGTCCTTTCTTCCCCCACTCTTCCCTATGTGCTGCCTTTCTGGCTGCTTTATGGGCCTTACACAGCTGGTGAGCAATCAGCCCTTGATTACTCACCAACTCCCAATCAGACCCAATTAGTCCTGGCCGGAGAACCCGTCGACACCTGGCCTGTCCAGCAGATGGAGCCATCGCCTCGTGATGTATACATCGTCTGTCACCAGGCCTCGACGAGTCTCCCCCGCGTGGCTGACCCCCTTAGCTCTGTCATAGAGGGGACTGTCATCAGTGCGACGTATGTCTCCCTTCTCGATAGGGCATCCGCGTTTCCATGCTTTGCCCCTGACCTCTGCACAACAGAAAAAGAGAAGCGTTGATGGGACAAGAACCACCTGGTGACCCGATCGTTTGTGTCCTTTCCCCTGGCCATCCAGACCAGGAGAGCATGATCCGTGACCAGGGTGAAGTGGGTACCTAACAGGTAATACATGAGAGTGTCTAGCACCCACTTCGCCGCTAGACACTCTTTCTCAACAATAGAGTACTTTTTTTCTCTAGGTATCAGCTTTCGGCTGATGTACATGATGGGATGCTCCTCCCCATTGTGTATCTGGGACAGAACAACCCCTAGTCCTGTATCACATGCATCCGTCTAGACCACCATCGGCACCTGGAAATTGGGCTTCCTCCAGACGGCTGAATGCCGCTTCTGTCTCGTCCATCCATTTCACTGTTTTCGGGAGGTGGGCCCTGGTTAGATTGGTGAGGGGGGAAGCTATAGCCGCAAAGTTGGGGATAAACCGGCTATAGTATCCTGCCAGTCCCAGGAAGGACTTGACCTGTGTTTTGGTGCGTGGAACTGACCAGTCACGTACCGCGTGAACCTTCCTCTCCTGGGGCTTGACGTTCCCCCGTCCGCTCAAATACCCCAGGTACTCCACCTCCTCAGAACCTAGTTTGCATTTCTTGGGGTTCGTGGTCAACCAGGCTTGTCTGAGCGCATCCAGCACCGCCTGGAGGCGCGTCAGGTGCTCTTCCCAACCTTGGCTGTGGATGATGATATCATCTAGATAGGCCACTGCGTACTGCTGGTGGGTCTAAGCCTTCTGTTCATCAGTAGTTGGAAGGTGGGCGGGGCTCCATGGAGACCGAACGGGAGCACCCAGTACTGATACAAACCGTCTGGTGTCGAGAACGCCATCTTCTCCCGGCAGGATGCTGCCAACGTTACCTGCCAATATCCATTGGTCAAGTCAAGGCTACTGATGTACCAGGCCTTTCCCAATCGGTCGATGAGCTCGTCCACCCTCGAGATGGGGTAGGCGTCGAATAAGCTTATGTCGTTCACACCCCAGAAATCATTACAGAAGCGGAGGCTACTGTCCGGTTTGGGCACCAACACGATGGGGCTGCACCATGCACTGTGGGACTCTTCAATGACCCCCATCCTCATTATAGTCTCCACTTCTTGTTTCAAGGCATTCCTTCCTGCCACCGAAATCCGATATGGCCTCCTTCATAGGCCGAGTATGGATGTGGTGTTCAATGAGGGTCGTGCGGCCCGGCTTCTCGGAGAACACCGCCGTGTTCCGATGGACGAGCTCCCTGAGCTCTTGCTTCTGGGCCGGGTCGAGGTCCTCATTGCTCGGGACCACCACTGGCCCCTTTGGCATCCTGGGTCTCAACCATAACATGGCCAAGGCTGTCCTCTCGTGCCACTTCTTCAAAAGGTTTGCGTGGTAAATCTGTTGGAGATTCCATCTCCCTGGTTGCGGTACGCGGTAATTGACAGGTCCCAGCTTCTCGATCACCTCGTATGGCCCGTGCCATGTTACCAGGAACTTACTTTCGGCCGTGGGGATTAAGACCAGCACCCTGTCTCCCACCTGGAATTCTCGAGGCTGGGCTCCTCGACTGTAAACCTGTGCTTGGGGAGTTGGCCTTCTCCATATGTTCCTTCGCGACTGGCCATATGGCGGTCATCCGCTCCCTCATCGTCTCCACGTGTTCTACCACGCTGCGTAATAGGGTAGGTTGGGCTTCCCACACCTGCTTGGCGAGGTCCAGTAGGCCACGTGGTCTCCTCCCGTAGAGGAGTTTGAAAGGGAAAATGCAGTGGCGGACTGGGGTACTTCTCGGATTGAGAACATTAGGTGGGGTAGTAGCTGGTCCCACTTCTTCCCGTCCTGCTCGATGACCTTCCGCAGCATTTGTTTGAGTGTTTTATTAAAGTGCTTGACGAGCCCATCCGTCTGCAGGTGAAAGACGGAGGTCCGGATCTGCTTGATCTGCAGGAGAGCACACAACTCTTTCATTAGGCGGGACATAAACTCCGTACCATGGTCTGTCAGGAACAGCTCCCGTGCAATTCCCTTGGATACCGCCGCCTGTAGGGGAATGGGCTCAGGATACCGAGTGGCATAATCTACTATCACCAGGATGTACCGGTGTCCTCATGCTGTTTTTACCAGGGGTCGCACTATGTCCCTGGCGATGAGTTCAAAGGGCACCCCGATGATCGGTAGGGTTTCGGAAGTGGGCTTTCGGGCCGGTGAGTTGACACTCCGGGCAGCTGCGACAATAGTCTTCCACGGCCCTCCTCATCCCGGGACATTGGAACCGGGCGGCGATTCGTTCCCGGGTCTTCTCCATTCCCAGGTGCGCCCACAACAGGTGGGTGTGGGCCAGCTGAAGAACGGTTCTCACATGCAGTCGGGGCAGCAACAATACCTCTCGAAGTTCCCCCTGTTGGCGCGACACCTGATACTAAAGGTTATTCTTGATTTGGAAATGGGTGGGGACCAGTAGATTCTACACCTGCATTGCTTGCTGTTTGGGGTTTTAGGCTGGGTTTCTGTACAGCACTTTGAGATATCAGCTGATGTACGAAGGGCTATATAAATAAATTTGATTTGAGTAGATACAGGCTGGTTAACCGGTTGCTTTTGGGCCATACAAGTGATGGGTCGTCCCCGCTCTCTTCTTCGGCCGGCTTGTATCTTTTTCCTCAACTCATGCCCACATAGGGCCATGAACAGCGGACAATCCCGTCCCACTAGGAGAGGTACCGGCAACTCTGGTACTGCACCCACCATCATCTGGCAGCTCCATTGAGGTGTCACGATGTTTGTCCATACAGTTGGATACCGCTTTGTGTCCCCATGAACACAAGAAATGGACATCTCCCTACCCCATTTGGTCTCCGGGTTCAGCAGGCTCGTGGTTACGAGCGTAACCATACTTCTGAAGTCTAATAGCGCTTCCGTGTAGTGTCCGTCAACCTTCACCGCGACCATGGGTGCAGTTGATTCGTGGTGCGCCCAACAGGAGGTGACATAGTTCACGGCGTGACCCACCTCCCCTCTGGGGCTAGCCGAAGGCATCGACTCCTCTCGAGCCAAGCAATTACAGGCAATGTGCCCCCGGGCGCCACACTCAAAACACCTTCTTTGGTCTCCATCTACCTGGTCTCCATCTACCTGGGGTCGTCGGTGGCGGGTCAGCCCTACCCCAGCCATCTCTCCATGGGTTTGCGGTCCTTTGGCCCTGCCGACTGTTGGTTCGGGGGATACAGCGGTGGGGCTGTCCTTCCGTCCCCTCGAACGGGTCGTCGACTTGTCCCGGCTCCCACTCAGCAGGGCCTGATTGTTCTGATGCGTCTCCACTGCTTCCAGGAAGCCCTCCAAGGTCTGAGGCGCGCAAAACTCACTGCCCTCTTCATGTCGTATGGGTATGAGTCGGTAATAAGCGATCCAGAACCACTTTGTCTAGGATGGAGAGGGTTAATACGTCAGTTAGGAGCCATGCCCTGGTGACGCACAGTAGGTCGCTCATCTGGGCTCGGGGGGATGCGTTGGGTATGAACCTCCAGTCGTGGAACCGTTGAGCCCGATCGGCCAGGCTGTACCCGTAGTGGCTGAGTATCTCCCATTTGAGTCCTTCGTAGTTAGGCGCCTGTTCATCGTTCAGGTCCCAATACACCTTTTGGCCATTCCCAGAGAGGAACGGGGCCAGCAGACTTGCCCACTTTGGCCTTGGCCATCCTTCCCGTAGCGCTGTCCTTTCAAACATACAGAGGTATGTTTCCATGTCATCGTCTTTCTTCCCCCACTCTTCCCTGTGTGCTGCCCTTCTGGCAGCTTTATGGGCCTTACAAAGCTGGTGAGCAATCAGCCCTTGATTTCAAACGTGGGAGCTCAGCCCCAGTAATGTATTGGGCCGTACGCATTACCCTCTGTAGCGCCTTGCAGTCATATGCCAAACAGTTACCATACCAAGTGGTGATGCAGCCAGTCATGACGCTCTCAATGGTGTAGCTGTAGACCTTTTTGAGTATCTGAGGGCACATGACAAATCTTTTCAGTCTCCTGAGGGGGAAGAGGCGTTGTCGTGCCCTCTTCACGACTGTGTTGGTGTGTGTGGACCATGATAATTCCTTAGTGATGTGGACACCCAGGAACTTGAAGCTCTCGACCTGCTCCACTACAACCCTGTGGATGTGGACATGCTAGGCCCTCCGTTTCCTCTAGGCCATGATCTGCTGCTTTGTCTTGCTGATGCTGAGCGAGAGATTGTTGTCCTGGCACCACACTGCCAGGTCTCTGACCTCCTGCATGTAGGATGTCTCATCATCGTCGGTGATCAGACCTATTGTGTCGTCGGATTTAAAAAAAAAAGTATTTTATTTTTTATTTTTTATTATTTATTACAAAAAAACATAAGGAAGGGGTAACATTAAAGTATTAGAACATGAAGGACAAACAATACAGCATCAAGACACATTCAAACATGTATCAGTCTTTCCGCAACAGAGCCATCCTTATGTGTGAGGGTGTGTGTGCATGATAGTGATATCAAATATATGTCATAGTTTCCTTTTTCATGATCACAATCTTGTGAAACCCGAACCCTCCAAGATCCCCCCACAGTTCCCCAATAGCTGCCCCTAAACCATTCGAGACCCCTCTCACCATTCGAGACCCCCCCCCCCCCCCAGAAAAAATATATTCTATTAATTCCATTCCCCACCTTCAAGAACCCCCCCAATGCACCAACAACCAAGAGAATGAACTAAACTGTATATGCATGTGTACAAACACCTGCACGGCATCAGCCTCAGGCAAACCGGCATTAGTTGTAAAAACACTGCCCCTTAGTGTCATTCAAATGTACTTTTATTGTTTTATTTAGACTTGTTTTCCCTTTATCTTTTGACCATCATTCTCTCTCTCACACACAGCAACTCCACTCCCACTTGTCTACAATTCCACATCCCAACCCTCAGCTTCCTTCAGCCCATCCCATCTATCTCTGTTGGCCACCCACTTCGTGTTTTTACACAAAACATTTCTTTCAACTATGCTATGATGTTTAACGTACAATTTCAGTATATCTAATCGAATAGAATCTACTGATTGCGTGTTGAAGATAGATATTTTTACTAAGAGTATTAGTATATTAGTAATTGACTGACCCAGTCTCTCCAGATCTCCTAACAGTACAATTTCTAGGGTCAATTTTTAGATCCATGCTATGCATTTTCAGCCATTCCTGAACCTGAGACCAGAAACAGGCTACCTGAGTGCAATACCAAAATAAATGGTCTGTCGTCTGAAAACTTAATTATGGTGTTGGAGTCGTGCAGGCCACGTGGTCGTGGGTGACTAGAGAATACAGGAGGGGACTAAGCAGGCACCCCCGAGGGACCCCAGTGTTGAGGGTCAGTGTGGAGGATGTGTTGTTGCCTACCCTCACCACCTGGATCAGGAAGTCCAGGATCCAGTTGCAGAGGTAGGTGTTTAATCCCAGGGTCCTTAAATAAAATTGTATTGGTCACATACACATGGTTAGCAGATGTTATTGCGAGTGTAGTGAAATGCTTATGCTTCTAGATCCGACAGTGCAACAGTATCTAACAGGTAATATCTAACAATTCCACAACAACACCTAATATGTAACAAATTTCACAACAAAACCTAATACACACAATCTAGTAAAGGAATGGGATGAGAATATATGTATAAAATATATAGATGAGCAGTGACAGAGCGGCTAAGATGCAATGGATAGTAAAGAATAGATAGTGAAGGATACAACCACCACTAGAACAGAGAGGTGGCTGCATACCTACAGACTTGAAATCATTGGCTACTTTAATAAATGGAACACTAGTAATGGAACACTATGTTTACATATCTCAAATTACTCATCTCATACATATGTGCTGTAATTCCTAACATATGTTGGTAGACAGATTTAAATGTAAAATGTTACATCTACCCCTGAGTCCAGGTTGCATGAAAGGACCTAGTAATATATGTAACTAAATTAATGATGGAGTTTGTGTATGTGGGAAAGAACACGAGACAACACAAGAAAAGGACAGATAGAGGCTACAGGCAGGAAGGATTCAATGCCATTTTCATCATCAACTCAGTAAAAATCCCTTTAACATATCTGACACTAGGATGACATTACTAAAACATCCCTGCAGCAATCTAAGACCGTGATTCTAGCCATGTCGCTCCGTCACGTCATTCATTAGTGTAATGACCCATCTATTCCGCATTTACGTAACAAAAGATGTGTGTCCCAAATTGCACCCTATTCCCTGGTCAAAAGTAGTGCACTAGATACTTTCAACCAGGGCCCTGTAATATAGGGAATAGGGTGCCATTTGGGAAGCATTAAAGCTTTAATATTGAAAGTGGCCATTTGCCAAGCCAATCACTCAGAGAATAGAGAAGCCAGGGTGGCTGTGCATCCTGGATACAGGAAGTGATTAAACAGACTTGGAACAGAGGAGCGTTATATTTCTCCTTTCACACTTTGATAGCTAAAACAAGTTGGAACCTGCTTAGAAGTACAGTGGTTCCTCCTTTAAAAGTTGCGAGCTTACACCGCGGGACTTCATTGCTCCAGACCGCCACAAGGGGGAGTTATAGCACTCATTATGCATTTGGTCCCAAGATTTTTATATGACCAATCATATCGAATGATGGTCCCAAGCGCAAACCAGATGGGATGGCGTATCGCTGCAGCATGCTGTGCTAGCCATGCTGGTAAAGTGTGCCTTGAATTCTAAATAAATCACTGACAGTGTCACCAAAAAAGCACCCCCAACACCATCACACCTCCTCCGCCTTGCTTCACGGTGGGAACTATACATGCAGAGATAATCCGTTCACCTACTCGGTGTCCCACAAAGACACGGTGGTTGGAACCAAAAATCACAAATTTGGACTGATCAGACCAAAGGACAGACTTCCACCGGTCTAATGTCCATTGCTCATGTTTCTTGGCCCAAGCAAGACTTTTATTTTAATTGGTGTCCTTTAGTAGTGGTTTCTTTGCAGCAATTTGACCATGAAGACCTGCAGTCTCCCCTGAACAGTTGATGGTGAGATGTGTCTGTTACTTGAACTCTGTGAAGCATTTATTTGGGCTGCAGTTTCTGAGGATGGTAACTCTAATGAACTAATCTTCTGCAGCAGAGGTAACTCTGGATCTTCCTTCCCTGTGGCAATCCTCATGAGACCAGTTTCATCATTGCCCTTGGATGTTTTTGCCACTGCACTTGAAGAAACTTACTAAATTCTTGACATTTTCCAAATTGACAGACCTTCATGTCTTAAAGTAATGATGGACTGTCATTTCACTTTGCTTATTTGAGCTGTTCTTGCTATAATAGGTACTTGGTATTTCACCAATTAGGGCTATCTTCTGTATACCACCCCTATCTTGTCACAACACAATTGACTGGCTCAAACACATTAAGAAGGAAAGAAATTCCACAAATTAACTTTTAACTGGGCACACCTATTCATTTAAATGCATTCCAGGGGACTACCTCATGAAGCTGGTTGAGAGAATGCCAAGAGTGTGCAAAGCTGTCATCGAGGCAAAGGGTGGCTACTTTGAAGAATCTTAAAGAAAAATCCATTTAGACTTGTTTAATACTTTTTTGGTTACTACATGATTCCATATGTGTTATTTCATAGTTTTGATGTCTTCACTACTATTCTACAATGTAGAAAATAGTACAAATAAAGAAAAACCCTTGAATGAGTAGGTGTCTCCAAACTTTTGACCGGTAGTGTACGTTTACATTTAGTTAATTTAGCAGACACACTTATCACACCATAGTGCCATCAGATTTTTGATATCAATGTAGGGTGCATGAGGGCCACAAAATGTTGAACCGCCATAAAGAAATAGCATAGAAAAGTATTTTGGATTTTGAAAATACAAATTACAGCTTTCAAAAGTACACTACTTGACCAAAAGTATGTGGTTACCTGCTTGTCGAACATCTCATTTGAAAATCATGGGCATTATTATGGAGTCGGTGCCCCCTTTGCTGCTGCAACAGCCTGCACTCTTCTGGGAAGGTTTTCCACTAGATGTTGGAACATTGCAACAGTGACTTGCCTCCCTTCAGCCACAAGAGCATTAGTGAGGTCGTGCACTGATGCTGGGCGATTAGGCCTGGCTCGCAGTCGGTGTTCCAATTCATGCTAAAGGTGTTCGATAGGCTTGAGGTCAGGGCTCTGTGCAGGCCAGTCAACTTCTCCACACCGATCTTGACAAAGCATTTCTGTATGGACGTCGCTTTGTGCATGGGGTCATTGTCATGTTGAAACAGCTTAAAAAACTGTTACCACAAAGTTGGAAGCACAGAATTCTCTAGAATGTCACTGTACGCTGTAGTATTAAGATTTCCCTTCACTCAAATTAAGGGGCTTAGACTGAACCATGAAAAACAGCCCAGACCATTATTCCTTCCGCTTCCTTCCACTTTAGCACTCTGCGGTACTGTTCTGTGAGCTTGTGTGGCCTACCACTTTGCGGCTGAGCCGTTGTTTCTCCTAGACCTTTCCACTTTACAATAACAGCACTTACAGTTGACCGTGGCAGCTCTAGCAGGGAAGAAATGTTACAAACTGACTTGTTGGAAAGGTGGCACCCTAGGATGGTGACACGTTGAATGTCACTGAGCTCTTCAGTAAGGCCATTCTACTGCCAATGTTTGTCTATGTAGATTGCATGGCTATGGCTCGATTTTATACACGGTGTGGCTGAAATAGACTAATCCACTAATTTCAAGGGGTGTCCACATACTTTTGTATATAAAGTGTATCTACAAAATACATTGGAGTGTAGTTCAGCCCATTGTAACACAACATACATAATACACAGAAGTAATTCAAATACATATTTGAAATATATAACAGAAATACTGTCCATCTCTGCAGTGCGTGCATAAAGTGCATGCCTGTGCATGTGTGTTTGTGCAGAGGAGATGGCGGACGGCAAGGGGAAAGCAAACGATTGACTTGGCAGTGAGATCAGTACTATTCTGGGAGCGTGTTCACATTTGAGGAATCACTTTCCAATATAAACAGCTTGAAATCTCTGCTCGTCCCTGTGGGTTGGCTTTGTTCACCTGTGGGAGGTCTGTCTCCAAATGTTTTTTATATTCTCTCTGATGTCATCTGCCTGCGCCCTATGTCCAAGCTGATCCAGAGACTAATAACCAGTCACCTACTAACCTTTGTTATCATTCCCTCTCCCAAGGCTTTATACATTTACCAATGTCCTGGTCCACTCTACTCTGGACTGGTCCCAACTTCCCCCTCCTCCCCCACCAACCCCATGTAGGACTCCACACTCCCAGTATGAGCTTGTAACTGGTCCATCTATTTCTGGATGGATACATCTGCCAATTTGGGCCGTTTAGCAGGCACCTGTCGCAGGCCATTGGTTTCCATATGGACAGACAGTGTGGGTGTTTGCTCTTCCAAGACATTCCCAGCCAGCCCAGCCAGCCCTCCATCAAGCAGCTGCATTTAAAAGTGAATGAGTCAATGCGATCGTGGGTGTGGTTGAGTGTTTATGGAAACATGCATGCCGTATTGACTCAGAAGCAATTGTCCATAATTCCTTTCCTCCAAATTGGATTTGGAGGGTTTTGAAGGGCATCCTTGGCAAATGAATGCCAATGCATTGAGTTAATTGAAAAGGGTAAATACATTTATTTGTCTGTTGATATTAGATAAAATAGGCCTATATTTTCACACAAAAAAGTAAACGACAGACTCTTCTGCATGCAGAACCATTTTTCAGACCAATTAGGAACTAAAGACTGGGGTTTGATCTGTGTGAGATGGAGGAGCAGGTGTCTCAGCTTCCCTAGACACCTTATACAAACACCTGGCCTTCTTCCCCATCTATCTTCTGTCCTTCTGTCCTTCTCACATGTCTTGGGGTGGTTTAAAAATGAATACTAAAGTTTAAGTGTAAGGCCAGCCTTGGCAGTACCAACAACCCTAAACAGTGATGTTTGTCCCAGACCTTGGTTCTAATACTATTAGAAACCATTTCAAAAACTTTATTTGGGCTAGATTGAGTTTGCCTGGTGCAATGAAACCATTAGAATTGTTGCAAAAGTGCAAATGCCGCCCATCTGGCACTCCAGTCAGACTAGAGCAAACGCTAACAGTATTTTAATTATTTCAAACAGTATTTGAACCCAGGTCTGGTTTGTCCCTCCATTCATCCTGTAGTCTCCTCCAGCTTTAACATATTGGCATTTCTGAGGTGTTTGGCGGTAATTGTCAGCTGCATGGCGTCTCCTCGTTTGTTTCGCTGACATTTTGCCTTTGCTTGATTGTGTATTTAACGGGGGAAGGAAAGCAAAATTAATTGGAGAGAGGCCTAATCTGTCTGCTTGAAATGTCACCCCTGTACTGCAATGCCTGCACAGTGGCACACAAAACCGACAGGGAGGGAGAGGAGAGGAGGGTGGGTGCTTAAGACTGAGAGGGAGAGAAAGAGAGAAGAAATTAAGTTTGAGACTGTGCATTTAAAAAGTATTCAGACCCCTTCCCCTTTTCCACAATTTGTTAGGTTCAGTGGTGTAAAGTACTTTAGTAAAAATACTTGAAAATGCTAAGTAGTATTTTAAAGTATTTTTACTTAAGTACTTTACACCACTGAACCTAACAAAGTTTTACTTTTACTTCACTGCATTCCTAAAGAAAAGTATGTACTTTTTACTCCATACATTTTCCCTGACACTCAAATGTACTCGTTACATTTTGACAGGAAAATAGTCTGATTCACACACTTATAAAGAGAACATCCCTGGTCATCCCTACTGCCTTTGATCTGGTGGACTCACTAAACACATATGCTTAGTTTGTCAATTATGTTGGTGTGCCCCTGGAAATCTTTTTAAAACTTTTAGAAATTAAGTATATTTCAAACCAAATACTTTTAGACTTTTACTCAAGTAGTATTTTACTGGGTGACTTTCACTTTTACTTGAGTAATTTTCTATTAAGGTATATTTACTTTTACTCAAGTATGACAATTGAGTACTTTTTCCATCACTGGTTAGGTTACAGCCTTATTTGAAAATGGATTAAATATCATTTTTTTTAAATATCAATATACACACAATACCCCATAATGACAAAGAGAAAACAGTTTTTGTTGACATCTTTGCAAATTTATTAAAAATAAAACACAAATGTTTTACTTACATAAGTACTCAGACCCTTTGTTTTGAGACTCGAAATTGAGCTCAGGTGCATTCTGTTTTAATCATCCTTGAGATGTTTCTACCTTGATTGGAGTCCACCTGTGGTAATTTCAATTGATTTCACATGATTTAGAAAAGCACAGACCTGTCTATATAAGGTCCCACAGTTGACACTGCATGTCAGTTCAAAAACCAAGCCATGAGGTAGAATAAATTGTCTGTAGAACTCCAAGACAGGATTGTGTCGAGGCAAAGATCTGGAGAAGGCTATGAAAAAATGTTTGCAGAATTGAAGGTCCCCAAGAACACTATGGCCTCCATCATTCTTAAATGGAAGAAGTTTTGAACCACCAAGACTCTTCCTAGAGCAGGTCGCCCGGCCAAACTGAGCAATCGGGGGAGAAGGGCCATGGTCAGGGAGGTGACCAAGAACCCGATGGTCACTTTGACAGTGCTCCAGAGCTCTTCTGTGGAGATGGGAGAATCTTCCAGAAAGACATCCAGCTCTGCAGCCCTCCACCAATCAGGCCGTTATGGTAGTGGCCAGATGGAAGCCACTCCTCAGTAAAAGGCACATGACAACCCGTTTGGAGTTTGCCAAAAGGCACCTAAAGGCCTCTCAGACCATGAGAAAGAAGATTCTCTGGTCTGATGAAACCAAGATTGAACTCTTCGGCCTGAATGCCAAAAGTCACGTCTGGAGGAAACCTGGCACCATTCCTACGGTGAAGCATGGTGGGGCCAACATCATGCTGAGGGGATGTTTTTCAGCAGCAGGGACTGGGAGACAAGGGAAAGATGAATGGAGCAATATACAGCGAGATCCTTGATGAAAACCTGCTCCAGAGTGCTCAGGACCTCAGACTGGGGCGAAGGTTGTACTTCCAACAGGACAACGACCCTAGGCACACAGCAGGACAAAGCAGACAAAGCAGGAGTGGCTTCGGGACAAGTCTCTGAATGTTGTTGTGTGGCCCAGCCATTTAGTCATTAGAAACGGCTCTTACTAACCATGCCTTTCATTCAGATTAGTGTTAGGAATATCGCTCACTTTGCACTGTAACAAAAATCTGTAATTTACACGGTAATTTTAGATATTATCAATCATAAAAAAACTGAAATGTTTTACTGCTACATACTATAAATTGTCGTGCATTGTGGGAAAATTGCTGTATTTAGAATGGTACTGTAAATCCTCCATACATAATACAGTACTGTATCTTTAGATTGCCAAAAACCTTTTGACCACTACAAAACAAAGGAGCTGATAGGGAGCTGATCGTAGACTTCAGGAAAAAGCAGAGGAACAGAGGAACCCTATCCACATTGACGGGACCGCAGTGGAGAAGGTGGAAAACCTCAAGTTCCTAAGTGTACACATCCCTGACGATCTGAAATGGTCCACCCACACAGAGAGTGTGGTGAAGAAGACCTCAGGAGGCTGAAGAAATTTGGCTTGGCCCCTAAGACCCACACAAATTCTACATATGCACAATTCAGAGCATCCTGCTGGGCTGTATCACCTCCTGGTACGGCAACTGCACCGCCCGCAACCGCAGGGCTCTCCAAAGGTCTGCCCAACCTTTCAACCGGGACACACTGCCTGGCCTCAGGACACCTACAGCACCCGATGATCATCAAATACACCAACCACCAGAGCCAAGGCCTGTTCACCACGGCCTGTTCACCACGACCTGTTCACCACGGCCTGTTCACCACGGCCTGTTCACCACGGCCTGTTCACCACACTATCATCCTGAAGGCAAGGTCAGTACAGGTGCATCGAAGTTTCGACCGAGAGACTGAAGAACAGCTTCTATCTCAAGGTCATCAGACTGTTAAATAGCCATCACTAGCCGGCTAACATTCGGTTACTCAGCCCTGCACTTTAGAGGCTGCTGCCCTTTATACATAGACATAGAATCACTGGTCACTATAATAATGTAAAACAAGTCACTTGAATAATGTTTACATATTGCTTTACACATTGCATATGTATGTACCCTATTCTATTCTACTGCATTTTAGTCAATGCCTACTCCGACATTGCTCGTCCTAATATTTATATATTTCTTAATTCCACTATTTTACTTTTATATTTGTGAGTATTGTTGTGAATTGTTAGATATTAGTCCACTGGATGTAACCCACATCCTGTGCCGACAGAGATGGCCAGCTCGCTTCGCGTTCTCAGGAAACTATGCAGTATTTTGTTTTTTTAATGTATTATTTCTTACATTGTTACCCCAGGAAATCTGAAGTTTTATTACATACAGCCGGGAGGAACTATTGGATATAAGAGCAACGTCAACTCACCAACATTACGACCAGGAATACGACTTTCCCGAAGCGGATCCTCTGTTTGGTCCATCACCTAGGACAATGGATCGGATCCCAGCCGGCGACGCAAAACAACGGCGCCGCAGGAGGGGCAGAAGAAGCGGTCTTCTGGTCAGGCTACGTAGATGGGCACATCGCTCACCGCTCCCGAGTTTACTACTCGCCAACGTCAAAGTCTTTTGACAACAAGGTAGAGGAAATCCGAGGACGGGTTGCCTGCCAGAGACATCAGAGATTGGAACGTTCTTTGTTTCACGGAAACGTGGCTCACTTGAGACACGCTATCGGAGTCGGTGCCGCCACCTAGTTTCTTCACGGCATTACGCTGACATAAACAAACATCTCTCTGGTAAGAAGAAGGGGGGGTATGCCTTATGATTAACGAGACGTGGTGTGATCAGAACAACATACAGGAACTCAAGTCCTTTTGCTCACCTGACATAGAAATCCTTACAAGCAAATGTCGACCGCATTATCTACCAAGAGAATTCTCTTCGATTATAATCACAGCCGTATATATCCCCCCCCAAGCAGACACATCGATGGCCCTGAATAAACTTCATTGGACTCTATGTAAACTGGAAACCACATATCCTGAGGCTGCATTCATTGTAGCTGGGGATTTTAACAAGGTTAATCTGAAAATAAGACTCCCTAGATTTTATCAGCATATCGAATGCGCTACCCGGGAGGAAAAAATCCTGGACCATTGTTACTCTAACTTCCGAGACGCAAACAAAGCCCTGCCCCTCCCTCCTTTCGGAAAATCTGACCACGACTCCATTTTGTTGCTCCCAGCCTATAGACAGAAACTGAAATGGAAATGCCTGTGCTCAGGTCTGCTCAACGCTGGTCTGACCAATCTGATTCCACACTTCAAGACTGCTTCGAATATGTGGACTGGGATATGTTCCACATTGCGTCGGACAATAATATTGATGAATAAGCTGATTCGGTGAGTGAGTTTATTAGCAAGTGCATCGGTGATGTTGTACCCACAGCAACTATTAAAACCTTCCCCAACCAGAAACCATGGATTGATGGCAGCATTCGTGCAAACTGAAAGCGTGAACCACTGCTTTTAATCAGGGCAAGGCGACCGGAAACATGACCGAATACAGACAGTGTAGCTATTCCCTCCGCAAGGCAATCAAACAAGCTAAGCGTCAGTATAGAGACAAAGTAGAGTTGCAATTCAACGGCTCAGACACGAGAGGTATGTGGCAGGGTCTACAGTCAATCAGCAGGCCACAATGTCCTGCTCCCAGACAAACTAAACAACTTCTTTGCTCGCTTTGAGGACAATACAGTGCCAACGACATGGCCCGCTACCAAAACCTGCAGGCTCTCCTTCACCGCAGCCAACGTGTGTAAAGCATTTAAAGGTGTTAACCCTCGCAAGCCTGCCGTCCCAGACGGCATCCCCAGCCGCGTCCTCAGAGCATGAGCAGACCAGCTGGCTGGTGTGTTTACAGACATATTCAATCAATCCTTATCCCAGTCTGCTGTTCCCACATGCTTCAAGAGGGCCACCATTGTTCCAGTTCCCAAGAAAGCTAAGGTAACTGAGCTAAATGACTATTGCCCCATAGCACTCACCTCCGTCATCATGAAGTGCTTTGAGAGACTAGTCAAGGATCATATCACCTCCACCCTACCGGACACCCTAGACCAACTCCAATTTGCTTCCCGCCCCAATAGGTCCACAGACGACGCAATCGCAATCACACTGCACACTGCCCTAACCCATCTGGACTAGAGGAATATCTATGTAAGAATGCTGTTCATTGACTACAGCTCAGCATTTAACACCATAGTACCCTCCAAACTCATCATTAAGCTCGAGACCCTGGTGATGCGTTCTGCAGACCTCACTACCCCCTGGATAGCCTTACGTTTGTGGGCGGAGCAGTTGCCGTACCAGGTGGTGATACAGCCCGACAGGATGCTCTCGATTGTGCATCTGTAAAAGTTGGAGTGTTTTTGGTGACAAGCCGAATTTCTTCAACATCCTGAGGTTGAAGAGGCGCTGTTTCGCCTTCTTCACCACGCTGTCTGTGTGGGTGGACCATTTCAGTTTGCCCCAGTGCAACTGGATGTAATAAATATATCACTAGTCACTTTAAACTATGCCACTTTATATAATGTTTACAATACTCATCCCATATGTATATGCTGTACTCTATACCATCTACTGCATCTTGCCTATGCCGTTTGGCCATCGCTCATCCATATATGTTTTTATGTACATATTCTTATTAATTCCTTTACACTTGTGTGTATAAGGTAGTTGTTGTGAAATTGTTAGATTATTTGTTAGATATTAGTGCATGGTCGGAACTAGAAGCAGAAGCATTCCGCTACACTCGCATTAACATTGCTAACCATTCGTATGTGACAAATAAAATTTGATTTGATTTGACTGTTGGCGCAAGGAACACAAGCATTTCGCTACACCCGCAATAACATCTGCTAAATATGTGTATGTGACTAATCAAATTTGATTTGATTTGGGTGCATGGTATTGTTGTTTCTGGCTCATTAACATTGTATGACGCATGCCTTGTAAAAGGCTATATTTGTTGCACCTGTGAATGAGAATGCTGTACGAATTTAACTCCTACGTGGTTATAGTGCCCCATTAAACCGGACCCTCCTCCCACCTTCACCACTTCCATCACCCTTTATCCCACCACCCAGTCAGTACAGGGTGCCACCAGGCAGTACGTGGGGAGGTGGGTCAAGACTCATGGACAGCCAAGAACCACCCAACAACACCAATGACCCCCTGAAGAACCTCATTCACATCCGCAACAGAATGATCAACCCTGGACCCAGACCCTCACCCAATAACCCATTATCATGACCCTGAAAATATCCCCAGAAGACAGACCACAGAAAGACGGAACTTGGAGAACATTCCATGACTGCCTCCCCTTCACACCTCTCCATAGACTACACAAGGCATGTACCATTGAACAAGACTTCCAGGTCTAGGTCATGTTTGTTCTCTCTGTCCTCCAGCCATCAGCCTTGCTGCCACATTACTGCTTCTCGAGCACCAGACCCAGTCCCAGCACCAGAACACCAGAGAGGGACCAAACATCAGACCCTCGCCTGGAGAGAGCAGGCAAAAGGAGAGTGCCACTACTGACCTCTGGGTCTAGGGCTTTCTTGTGTGTCTGCTTGCTTCTCAGGTTGTCCTTCATATAGGTAGGCAAGTGACTAGGTAACATGGTAGATAAAATACTGGTGTGTGTGTGTGTGTGTGTGTGTGTGTGTGTGTGTGTGTGTGTGTGTGTGTGTGTGTCCAGTGTTCATAGCCATGGTTGTCAACTGCACCGCAGAAGTGGAACGTGAATCACAGAAAATAGATGTGGTGGCAGCTGCAGAGAAGTACTTGAAATTCCGAGATTTTACTGCTAAAGAGTTACAGGGGGTGTTGAATGGTAGTGTTCTGTCCTCCCAGGCCGTACCCATTGTGTATTATTAGATAGGGGTAAAATTGTGGAATGTTTATTTTACATTTTTCTGGGAGTTAATAGTTGGCAGGGTAAATTTTTCCTTTTCCATTTTCCCCTTTTGGTATCACCAAGTATAGTGGATTGTACAGTAGGTGGTGGCGTGCACCTCTAACGTTTGTTTGCAGACCACCATAATACCACAATACCATAGAAGAAGAAGAAGAAGAAATCATCATACTGAGTGCAGGTTGTGGATATCCTCCCTCTGGCTGGATTTCGGTAGGAATTACTAATCACTTCACAAATCAATGTATTGTGACTTGCCGGTCTGCTGTGGCCTATGAGCAAGGTCTTTCAGACCACAATTATTATTATTTTTAGCTTTATTTAACTAGGCAAGTCAGTTAGGAACAAAATCTTATTTTAAGTGACGGCCTAGGAACAGTGGGTTACCTAACTTGTTTAGAATGACAGATTTGACCTTGTCAGTTTAGGGAGCTCGAAGCACTAGGCTACCTGCCGCCAACCATGTCAAGGATAACTAGGCCATAACTGAAGGCATTATGAAATCTATAGTATGTGGTCATAAAATGTTTACTTCTAAATGATATTTTTTTCCCAAGGCCATCACTTGGTGAGTGCTTCAGGATTAGAAATGATTGAATGCAACAATCATGTCTCTGTCAGTAACAAACACATTCATGGGTGGGTATCTCACATTAACTCAAAAGGCATGCTGGCTAATATGCAAATAAGGCTTTACACCCTACAGTGTTATAACAACAACCCCAGTGTTTAGTGTTTAAAACCTAAACGCCTTGTGTTGACTAAACCTTTTCATGTGTTTAAAAAGTGTAACAGCAAATAAACATGTCCTGGTGTTAATAATCTAAACACTGTGACATGTTTTCATTGAAATGTTCAATACCTTAACGCGTTTGACAAGTGTTACAGAAAAGTGTTAAGTTATGTGTTCAGATCCTAAACACTTGGTTTTACAGTGTAAGTGCTCAGAGACATATCTGAACTTTCCTACTCCTCCATGTGGTTCTTATCCTCCACAAATGTCAAAAACCTGAGTGTCTGTGGTGGTAGGAGCCAGTCAGAGTCTTCTCTGGACTGTTCTCTGCAGCAGGTTGTGTGTGTGCAAATATTTGAGTATAGGAGCTGTTCTCTTTGAAGCTTTGCCCGTGTTTGCAAGTATCAGGGAAAAATAGGGAACATTTTTTAAATAATAATGTATAATCTTTTTGTTTTTGCTCAATCTGATTGGGTGGGCCTTGCAGGGCCTTGCTCCCCTAAGGAGGCTGAGGCTGAAAGAGCTGTTCCTGAAAGAGTTGTTCCTTTCCCCTCCGTTCCTTTTGTCTTTGAGTCTTACCAGTGATGCTGTTCTTCAACACTTTAAGTGCGTATAGATCTGCCTCTGATGGTTTGGTCTATGAGGGTAGAGGGGAGTCACATGATGACACACATAGAAAAAAAGGTTTGCATCACCATGGATGTGGACAGATACAGGGGATTCTTTTTTTCAACATCTAATACATTGATAACTGGTAAGAGCTACAGTACATACAGTGTACATTGCTGTGTAGTTAAGCACTTCCATTCCTCCATCGTTTCCAAGTTTATGACAACAAGCAATCCACCATTACTGCTCTGCAATCACAGACTTGTGTTGGCACTCTCAATCACAGAAATGTTCGTGAGTCATACAACTATTTTCATATAACTCTTTTCACATCTGTCTGGGGAACACTAGCTTGGTAGGTTTTGTGTCTCTCCCCTCCTGTCCAGTCTGTCAGGGGATTTGGTTAAATCTGTCACTATGATCTCCCCTGACTAGATGCAATGCTGTTAATAACATCCTTTCAGAAAGTAGAGCCCAGGAACATTCACTGCCACCACTGTCTCTTCTCTCCCCTCCCTCTCTCCTGTCTCCCTCTCCTCTCTTCTCCTTGTTCTATTCTCTTCTCTATTCTTCTCCTCTTCTTGTCTCTTCTCCTTCCAATTAAAGGTGTACTGTCAAGTTGTTGTGCCTTTCCCACCATTCACTAACAGTTAGAAGCTGGTAAAGTTCCCTTTTACATTACTTTGATTTTCATGTAGTATATTCACTCTGGGGTGGAATGTGAAGCGTTCCCACTGCCAATGTGATAGTTAAGAATAAAACATTTCCACTTTTTGAAAGTGTTTTTTTATCACCGAATGGAATAGCCAAATAGTATCCAAACTACCGTATGACAAACACTAAGAAATATTTGGAGAAAATAGAAAATATATAGTTTACAGAACACTGCACAGTGGATAATGTACAGTAGCTGACAATACTTTACACAATTATATCTAAGGACAATAAAGAGTATGAAAGGTTCATTTTGTTTCAGTTCCGTATTGTTTGTGTTGATGGTGGTTGAGATTCCAAGGAAAACATGAGAGGAGAAATGTATTCCTTTGAATACATTAAATAAGAGTATGTCGAAACATTGATGTGTTTCTCTCTCTGTGGTCTAGGAGAATAGATCAAATGGTTGTCCTTTGATAAAAGATGGTTGGACTCTGTAAAAGATAAGAAACAAATGTAAAATCAACCTTCTGAAAAGTAAGAGAATGAATCCACATTCTTATAGCTGCTACTAGTGGCGTAATGGACATTAAGTGGTGTGAGTTGAGTGAAAAGTAGACAGCTTGCCTTTACATTGGATGGGAATGGAATAAATAATAGCATGTGGGTGGACTTTCATCTCAGAGAAAGAACACAATTTAAAACACATTTTCACTTTTGTCTGTCAAGGTCTGTCAAGCTTTTTTCAGATATAAATCACAGCATGTACCCAATAAATGGTTCCTTTCTTCGTTTCAAGGTGGGAAACATACCATGGATAGAAGGGGCAATAGATGGACAGTTCTACACATTATACATTTACAATTGTTACTGAGTTGACCATCCTGACAAAATAAAGACGAACCTAATTTAATTCAACTTCTTGATATTTTTCTTAGGTTCCCCATTAGCTGTTGAAAAAGCAGCACCTTCCTGGTGTTCACACAAAACATAGATCATAAGAAAATACAGAACACTAATGGACAAGAACTTACATGTCCACATGCCAATGCACATGCCACACATTGCGATGACCTGGGAGATGTGTAGTGCACGGCCACACTCAGGACTCATGACACAGTTCCTGGTCCTGATGCAGCACTTCTTACAGCCGTTCTCTCCTGAGTCAGAGCCTGAGCGGTGTTTGTCTGAGTCTGTGTTGGGTTGTCTCTTCTCTGGTTGGGACTGTGTGGTGTCTGGGTGCTTCTCTTGCCAATCAAAGTCACTGACTCCTTTTCCCATGATGAACAGAATGCAGAGGCTCACTGAAGGATGAGGAAAAAGAAAGCTGGTTGAACAAAATGGAAGAGGTAGATTTTCTTCTGGTGTCTGGAGAAAGAGCAAGGGTAGAGAGGTGATATGTGAGTTTTATCATTTCACTGATTCAATGTAAGAAATAGGGAATAAGAGAGCTTTCAAGTTTAGTGATTCACTATAGTTAATTAACTAACTCTTGTCAAATATTAACATTGAAAGAAATCTCACAGAATATCAAGGAGGAGTATAAAATGGAGAATGTGAGCTACCCGTACTCTCTGAAAAGAGACAGACTTCCAAGCGTTACTGGGTATGACGTTGTGTTAAATACAATAGGTGACTTAAATTATCATTGTCACACTGGTGATCAAATGAGAGCCTTGTCCAAAAAGACCACAGGAGCCACGTCATAACACTGCCATTTGTGTTTTTATGAGTTTACAATGAGCAGCTAATACTGTTTTATACAGTGTGACTCAACTTCTGGTCGTTGCATCCAGTTGACTGTTTTGCAACCATTTTCCCTCTCACCGCTGATTTGCATACTTAATACACCAGTGACATTCCTGACTAAGTCACTAAACCACATGTGCAACTATTATGTCACTGGAAGGAATTCCTGTGAGTGGTGGCATTTCTTTGTTTAAGTTACTATGCCTCATGGTATGAGACAGGAGGAGCAGGTTGTGGAGGTGACGACAACAGAACACGCTGAAGAACGACAACAGAACACGCTGAAGAACGACAACAGCACCTTTTAACTGGGAGGGTTTTGCACAGAGTTGAATACAACGTATACACCTAACACAATACATTATTTCATTCATCAAGTCTTTAGGAATGCATATAGGGGGTCTAAGGTAATGTGTTACCTATAAATCTGTTAATCCAAAGATTATAAGAAAAACTCTCACACTGAAACTCCAAAATTAAGAGTGTCATCAACCATCAACACCTTATCTGCTTAAGTCCCATTGTTCAAGATCCATTTGACAGATTGACAATACTAATGAATACGTCCTCTTTGTTTTACCTGTCGTAAGCAATTCCTTTCCGCTGATATTAACAGACATTACAGTTTTTTTCAATTGCTAACATATATTGGTCAAAACTGAAGTCACATTGTCAAAACTCTTCACACAGTCAGCGAAACAGAACTGTATGTGGACCAAACTGTGAAAATGTTTTCATTGCTTTCACACAAAATGCATTCAATGACTAGGTTCTCCGAACTTTTTTCTCATTCATATTCCACCACCTGAAAAATTATATATTTGCAGCACGTTTTCAAATGCTAACACTGTTTCCAAAATTGTTAAAAACACATTCAATACAGAATGATGGCAAATGTCATGCATTTCTGCAGTAATCAGATTGAAACATCTAGAAAACCCACCAGAATATTTAATCATTCATAATACAGCTGATTGCAATTTAAGCTGAAAGCCTATCCAAGTGTCCTGTTTTTAGTCTTGTTACCAAACAGACAAAAGAGGACGGCTTCAGAATGATTTAGTTTGGAAACATGGATCAAGGAAGACAGGTTGGTGGGGAAAGAAGAGTGTCAGGGAGAGGGAGAATGCGTGGAGGACAAAGGAGAGGAAGACCAAGAGCGGTGGTCTCTGATGAGACAAGGGCCACAATTATTGACCATGTTGTAAACCATGGTCTCTTTTTGAGAGAGGTCGGTTTAAGGGTGCAACCAAATCTGCAGGGTTCAACAGTTGCATCAATAGTACACATTTTCCGGCAAACCAAGTGGTAACAAGGTGAGATGTGCATCGTTCAATGATAATTGAACTACACATTACAGTAAAATACAGCATGTTCACATTTTTACATGTACTGACATTTTGAAATATATGTTTTTCAGTAGGATCCAAAGGTTGCCTCCCACAGGAGGGAGACACACAATATTATCAGATGTGCAGGAAATTGCCATTGTTGACATGGTAATTGGCAATAATCCAATAAAACTGCAGGAAATATGGGACAGAATGCTGACAGATAGCACTTCTGGGAATGTGAATATGGTGAGCACAACGGCAATTGCCAGAGTCCTAGAGAAACATAAAATAAGGATGATGCAGTTGTACAGTGTACTCTTTGAGAGAAACGGTGAACGTGGGAAAGAACTCTAGTATCAATATGTCCAGGTAAGATATCTGTTCAATAACCAAACAAGGGATTGTGACCAAATAACCCCTATTACTAGCCTGTTCAACCTCTCTTTCATATCGTCTGAGATTCCCAAAGATTGGAAAGCAGCCACGGTCATCCCCCTCTTCAAAGGGGGAGACACTCTAGACCCAAACTCTTATAGACCTATATCCATCCTGCCCTACTGTTCTAAAATCTTCGAAAGCCAAGTTAACAGACAGATCACCGACCATTTTGAATCCCTCCGTACCTTCTCCACAATACAATCTGGTTTCCGAGCTGGTCACAGGTATACCTCAGCCACGCTCAAGGTCCTAAATGGTAACATAATTGCCATCGATAAAAGACAGTACTGTGCAGCCGTCTTCATCGACCTGGCCAAGGCTTTTGACTCTGTCAATCACTGCATTCTTATCGGCAGACTCAACAGCCTTGGTTTCTTAAATGACTGCCTCGCCTGGTTCACCAACTACTTCTCAGATAGAGTTCAGTGTCAAATCGGAGGGGCGGTTTTCCAGACCTCTGGCAGTCTCTTTTGGCGGGCCACAGGGTTCAATTCTCGGGCCGACTCTCTTCTCTTTATACATCAATGATGTCACTCTTGCTGCTGGTGATTCTCTGATCCACCTCTATGCAGACAATACCATTCTGTATACATCTGGCCCTTCTTTTGACACGGTGTTAACTAACCTCCAAATGAGCTTCAATGCCATAAAACACTCCTCCACGCCTCCAACTGCTTTTAAATGCTAGTAAAACTAAATGCATGCTCTTCAACCGATTGCTGCCCGACCGACAAGCATCACTACTCTGGACGGTTCTGACTTAGAATATGTGGACAACTACAAATACCTAGGTGTCTGGTTAGACTGTAAACTCTCCTTCCAGACTCATATTAAGCATCTCCAATCCAAAATTAAATCTAGAATCGGTTTCCTATTTCTCAACAAAGCGTCCTTCACTCATGCTGCCAAACATACCCTCGTAAAACTGACTATCCCTTGACTTCGGGGATGTAATTTACAAAATTGACTCCAACACTCTACTCAGCAAACTGGATGTAGTCTATCACAGTGCCATCCGTTTTGTCACCAAAGCCCCTTACACCACCCACCGCTGCAACCTGCATGCTCTCATTGGCTGGCCCACGCTACATATTCGTTGCCAAACCCACTGGCTCAAGGTCATCTAAGTATTTGCTAGGTAAAGCCCCGCCTTATCTTAGCTCACTGGTCATCATAGCAACACCCACCCATTAGCACGAGCTCCAGCAGGTATATTTCAATCATCATCCCCAAAGCCAATACCTCCCTTGGCCGCCTTTCCTTCCAGTTCTCTGCTGCCAATGACTCGAACTAATTGCAAAAATCACTGAAGCTGGATACTTATATCTCCCTCTCTTGCTTTAAGCATCAGCTGTCAGAGCAGCTTACCGATTGCTGCAACTGTACACAGCCCATCTGTAAATAGCACACCCAACTACCTCATCCTCATATTGTAATATATATATATATTTTTGCTCTTTTGCACCCCAGTATCTCTACTTGCACATCATCATCTCCACATCTATCACTCCAGTGTTAATGCTAAATTGTATTGATTTCGCCTCTATTGCCTTTACCTCCCTAATCTTACCTCATTTGCACACACTGTATATAGATTTTTCTATTGTGTTATTGACTGTACGTTTGTTTATCCCATGTGTAACTCTGTTGTTTTTGTTGCACTGCTTTGCTTTATCTTGGAGAGGGGCAATAAACTCCCCTGCCTTCGTTGTTGTGTGGGATAATGTGTCATCCCACCACTCTGCTGCAGTCGCAGACTGGTTTGCTGCACATCCCAGGATGTCAGTACTATTCCTGCCTCCATACTCCCCCTTCCTAAACCCATTCGAAGAGTTTTCCCTCTGCTTGGAGGTGGAAGGTTTATGACCACCATCCACATGACCAGATGTCTTTACTGGACACCATGAATGTAGGGTGTGGAGACACTTCTCCTGAAGACTGCCAGGGTTGGGTTAGACATTCCAGAAGACACTTTCCAAGATGCATCGCCAGAGAAGAAATAAGATGTGATGTTGATGAGAACTTGTGGCCAAATGCAAGAGAAATGGAGAACTAGAACCCTCACAGTACTGTACAGTATTAGTGATTATACAATATCGTTTTTTTTATTATTATTATTGTAGCCCTGGAATTTCAGGAATTTGTTTTTGTGTGAACTTTTTATTTTTCACAAGTAAATTACTATATGCAAAGATATAGAAATAATAATGGCGTTTGAAACAAATTGCTGCATTTCTGGTTCATTCTTGTTACATATACTTTAGTACTGTCAAGAAAGTGAAAAGGTGTTATTCTTATTCCATAATGAAATACTGATTTTATGTGAAAAATCATTCAAACTTTAAAGAGAAAAGTTCATATTTTATGTAATGCTCCCTGTTGGTGTTTTTTTAGGTCAGTGTGTTATGAGTGACAATGTATGCTTTCTGAGTGAGAATTGTTGCCAGTGTTCTGGTCGAACGAGATTATTTTGAGACATGTATGAAGTGTTTTGGTGGTTTGAATAAGTTTCGGAGGTGAGATTTGGCCAAGATGCATGTTGGTAATGCAGAGTGTGAAGATTTTTGAAAAGTGGTTTCAGTATTGACCCATGCTTGTTAGCAATTGAAAAAAAACTAAGTGACAACCTTGATGCCAGAGTAACATCGCATCACCTTCGTTTAGAGCTCTGCAATTCTTATCAATTACAGCAAACACGATGGCTTGCATCTGGCGAGGGACACTGGCATTTGGAGTGTACCTCTCCGTCTCCTCCCTCCCTCTTTAAATCCCATTGGTTTTTCATCATAAACAAAGAAATTCCATTATAGTCCTCAATTACAGTAGTGTATGAGACATGGGAGAAAGGAAGAGAGAGAGAAGAGACAGAAGAGAGAAAAAGGTGTAATGTTCTTACCTTCTTGGTTTTGAAATCCTCTTCTCTCTTCAGTGTGTTCTATCCTTGTTGGAGCTTGGACAGTGTATACGGAAACTGGAGAGTAACAGCAGTGTGTGTGTGTGTGTGTGTGTGTGTGTGTGTGTGTGTGTGTGTGTCTGACTCACATTCACAAGACAGTTGTGTGATCGGGTTTTACCTGTTTGACTAAATGTTACCGCCTGACACCATTTGCGTCAGAGAACTATCTTTATTATTTTGCTCCTGCATTGACTGAAAACTATTGAACAGAAAATACTCCGTAGAACAATCCAGGGTGACAGCATGTTTTGGTGTTAAAGTGAGTCTTTGAGTTTGTCATCATGAATATTTTTTCTGGATCTTTTTGACACAATGAAGAAGTCACTGAAACGAAAGTAGGCCTATTATCTTGCAAATGAATACATTTTACTGGAGCACCATTACATTAATGTCTGTTTATAAAATCACATGTTTTTCTCCTTCGTAACCATCTCGACCAAACAGTTCCAGAAGGACATTTAATCAGAGCAGACTCCGCAAAAGATAATCAAATCCAATGAAACAATTACATCACGATCATTCAATTATACATCATATTCCAAGACAAACAATGATTAATCAAAGAGAACACTTTATTGAAACAATTAAAACAAAACTATGATACCCTAAAATTTATTCGGACAAAGTTAGTAAATGCAATGCCAACTTATCAGCTCTGTTATTCTTATTAAGAAGATGGTTACCAGGGAAGTCATAGAGATTGACATCCATTTTTCAAGTGAGCCCTGTTTTTCTATTGTTAGAAGAAAGCATACAGACAGAGGCGACCCGTCATTTAGGGCAGGTGGGGCAGTTTAGAGTTCATAGAAACATATCAAACAATGTTTATATTCAATCCTCAGGTTGTTTTTAGCCTAAATAATCGATACAATTTCAAACGGACAATAACGTCGTCAACATAAAAGGTAAACAAGAAAGGCACTCTCTCGGTCGCGCGCATGAAAAAGCTCTGTGACACTTTAGGGTCCAGTCATTCAGACTGCTCTTACTCCCTCATTTTTCAGAATACAAGCCTGAAACAATTTCTAAAGACTGTTGACATCTAGTGGAAGGAATAGGAACTGCAATTTGAGTCCTAAGTCAATGGATACTCTAATGGCATTGAAAAGAAAACTACAAAACTTAAAAAAATCCTACATCCTAGATGGATTTTTCTCAGGTTTTCGCCTGCCAAATCAATTCTGTTATCTTCTCATGACTCTCAAACCCGCATGCGGGAGCGTAACCATAGCCTCAAACTAATTAGCATAATGCAGCGGACATAAATCTTCCTAGAAAATCTTCCTATTCATGAAAATCACAAATGAAATATACTGAGACACAGCTTAGCCTTTTGTTAATCACACTGTCATCTCAGATTTTCAAAATATGCTTTACAGCCAACGCTACACAAGCGTTTGTGTAAGTTAATCATGGCATAATGCTATGGCTAGGCTCTGCTACCAGCAGGCAACATTTTCACGAAAATAAGAAAAGCAATCAAATTAAAGAATTTACCTTTGAAGAACTTCGGATGTTTTCACTCAGGAGACTCCCAGTTAGATAGCAAATGTTCCTTTTATCCAAAAAGATAATTTTTGTAGGCGAAATAGCTCCGTTTGTTCTTCACGTTTGGCTGAGAAATCGACCGGAAAATGCAGTCACTACAACGCCAAACTTTTTTTCCAAATTAGCTCCATAATATTGACAGAAACATGGCAAACGTTGTTTAGAATCAATCCTCAAGGTGTTTTTCACATATCTATTCGATAATATATCCGTCGGGACAATTGGTTTCTCATAAGAAGCGATTGGAAAAATGGCTACTTGTGTACTTTACGCAAGATTTTCTGCGGGAGCCATCATGTAACCACTTGCTAAATGTGGTCCCTCACAGCTATTCTTCAACAAAAATGCGTAAAAAGACGTCACAATGCTGTAGACACCTTGGGGAATACGTAGAAAACGTAAGCTCATTCGTAGCTCATTCACAGCCATATAAGGAGTCATTGGCATGAGGCGGTTTCAAAAAATGCGGCACTTCCTGATTGGATTTTTATCTGGGTTTCGCCTGTAACATCAGTTCTGTTGCACTCACAGACAATATCTTTGCAGTTTTGGAAACGTCAGAGTGTTTTCTATCCAAAGCTGTCAATTATATGCATAGTCGAGCATCTTTTCGTGACAAAATATCTTGTTTAAAACGGGGAACATTTTTTATCCAAAAATGAAAATACTGACCCTAGAGTCGATACAGGTTATACCCACAGACATTTTTTTAACAGGTTTGGAAACTTTAGAGTGTTTTCTATCCAAATCTACCAATTATATGCACATATTAGCTTCTGGGCCTGAGTAGCGGGCAGTTTCATTTGGGCACGCTTTTCATCCAAAATTCCGAATGCTTCCCCCTACCCTAGTGAAGTTAAACTAAATTGGGCTATCTTCTATATATCACCCTACCTTGTAACAACAAATCTGATTGGCTCAAATGCATTAAGAAGGAAAGAAATTCCACAAATTAACTTTTAATAAGGCAACCTGTTAATTGAAATGCATTCAAGACTACCTCATGAAGCTGGTTGAGAGAATGCCAAGAGTGTGCAAAGCTGTCATCAAGGCAAATTATGGCTACTTTGAAGAATCTCCAATATAAAATATATTTAGATTTTTTTTTAACACTTTTTTTGGTTACTACGTAATTCCATATGTTTTTTTTCTTCATATTTTGTTGTTGCCTGTTTTGCATATTATTTTGGCATTAATACGTGTTTTTTTTATTGAGTTAATGAAGCCGCATACAAACATGGTCTCTTTTTTGATTTCTTGAGTAAGGAGGCTCTAAAATGCAGATGTTTCAGCCTAGCTCAGAGCTTTCTGTGGTGGTGGGGCAGCCAGCAGAAAATACGGAGCCTAGGGGTTGGTAATGATGTGTTCTCTGTAATTGGCTCAGTGTACTGTCACTCATGGGGACACTACGTCACCACAAAATCTAATGGGAGAGCTCGAAAATTCAAGCCCCTTGGGTGCTCCCATTGAGTTAAATTGCAAGTGCCCATCCAAGAAAGCTCAAGGTCATTAGCCACAGATAAAATGACGTCAAATCACGTTATATCTACCGTAGCTTTGATTGGACTGATAATGTCAACATCATACTTTCAAAATCTTAGCTAGAAATCTAGACAAGCAGTCATCATCACAAATCAAGTCGACAATCTACTGGCAAATCCTTTTGAATCCTTGTCATTTGAAGAGAAATGATAGATAAAACTTATCGGTGCTGGCCATTGGTTAGCCATTGGACATGAACATTACACAACAAGTTGGAATTCGCAAATTCTACAATGAGTGGTTTGGAAGGAATCAATGGCTAACTACAAGCGTTGCAAAGTAATCACTAGCCTGCTATTCAGTGAAGTGGGTGTGTGGTCCAAGTCTGGGTTTAAGGGTCTCTTTTCTAATGGTAAATATTCAACACCATGGGCCAGAAAAGGTTGAATA
The DNA here is from genome assembly GCF_045791955.1 of Oncorhynchus clarkii lewisi. Lineage (NCBI taxonomy): Eukaryota > Metazoa > Chordata > Actinopteri > Salmoniformes > Salmonidae > Oncorhynchus > Oncorhynchus clarkii. The sequence continues at coordinate 66,818,127 of NC_092166.1, forward strand.
CATTGGGCATGCTGTTTATCCAGCATGATTTCTGCGGCGTTCAAAACAACGGGAAAATCTCAGACTTCAGTGAGTTCAAGACAACTAGGAACTCTGAATAAAACAAAAATAAGGTATGGCCTGTCATCAAAGTCGGTAACCCGGGCCTCTTTCTTGAGCTCCAACCTGAAGATCACTGACGTCATGATTTAACCTTGTTTCTTTCCATGTTCGACTTTGATGACAAAATTTGCCCTAAAGAAGGACCAACGCGCCACCTTCCTGTTCAAGTGAGCACAGCACAAGAAGGTGAGTCCAAAAGGTATTGTATGCTGCTGCATAAATGATGTGACACACCAGGGAGATATGTATACAGTAGCTAAGAAAGTAATACTAAGTGTATGTTGTGTAGTACGCTGTTAGTAGCCCATGTGCCTCACCCTAATAATTTGGTCCCTTTCCCACTCATAACTTAGCCTACTGTTCTGACTTGGTGGTGCACATGTAGCCTATAGTTTGTTTTAGAGAAATGTCATCATTGAATATTGCAAGAAGTTTCATTGGGGCGGCAGGGTAGCCTAGTGGTTAGAGCTTTGGACTAGTAACCGGAAGGTTGCAAGTTCAAATCCCTGTCTGTCTTATGTAGCAAAATTTGAAAGTGTTTTTTACATTGGATAAAAGCAGACACAGAGCTACAAAATGGTATATCATACACTGCAGTTGAGGAACAATGGGAAAGTAATTCTGCTTTGAAAGTTGATAAACTTGTAACCCCACTTTTGAGAAAATGGCCCTTTAATGTTTTGGCACACCTACTGGAGGGCTCTTCTTTGACTACACCCATTCAACATTTGTCACTCCCTGACCTGAGAGAGCCTTTTTATGTCTCTATTTTGGTTTGGTCGGGGTGTGATTTGGGTGGGCAATCTATGTGTTGTTTTCTATGTTTTGGCCGGGTATGGTTCTCAATCAGGGACAGCTGTCTATCATTGTCTCATACTTAGGTAGCCCTTTTTCCCTCCTTTCAGTGTGGGTAGTTATCAATGTTAGTGGCACTATAGCCCTGTAAGCTTCACGGTTGTTGTTTTGTTTGTTGGCGTCATTTACTCAAATAAAAGGAAAATGTACGCTTACAACGCTGCACTTTGGTCTACTTCTTTCGACGGCTGTGACAACATTGTTCACACCCTCTTAAGCCAGCCCCACCCATCTCTTTAAGGATTCACATATGACGTCATGTGCTAAACAGTGAGTAGTGTAGTAAAGATTAAGACTAAGAGGTAAAAGGAGTAGTCTATAATAAGGAAACATTCCAGGTAAACAGAAAGTGTCCAGATACAACAGTACAGCCAAATGGTTACTTGCATAGTAGCAATATCAGAAATAGATAGTGTCAATATAAATAAAAAAATAAGTGTAAATGCCATTAGAGAAAGAACAAAATAATATGTAGTATGTACAAGAACAATAACGATATCATTATCAGGAATCAAAGTAAGACCCAAGTTCAGACTGTGTGAGGGTAACAATGTTTATTGTAACAACAGGGGCAGGCAAACAACAGGTCAAAGCAGGCAGGGGTCGATAATCCAGATTAGAGGCCAAGGTACAGGACTGCAGGCAGGCTCAGGGTCAGGTTAGGTAGAGGTCGGTCATCCAGATTAGAGGCACAGGGCTGCAGGCAGGCTCAGGTCAGGCAGAGGTCGGTAATCCGGAGGTGGAGCAAAGGTACAGGACGGCAGGCAGGCTCAGGGACAGGCAGAAAGGTCAGGCGGGCGGGTACATGGTCAGGACAGGCTAGGGTCAAAACCAGGAGGATGAGAAAAAGAGGTACTGGGGAAGAACAGGAGCTTAGACAAAACGCTGGTTGACTTGAACAAACAAAACGAACCGGCACAGACAGACAGAAAACACAGGTATTAATACCCAGGGGATAAGTGGGGAAGATAGGCGACACCTGGAGGGGGTGGAGAAGAGCATAAGAACAGGTGAAACAAATCAGGACGTGACAATCAGTGATAGATGAGGTAGTTATGTGCATACAATCAGGGGTAAAGTGGATGAGCAGCAGGATAAAAAAAAAAATAGTAGCAGCAATGTATGGCTTGTGTGTTATGAGAGAGTCATGTGAATAGAGGCACTGCAGATAGGGCTGATGACTGGGAACTCGCCCACAGTGATGAACTGGTCCGTCCGAACCACGCATGAACAAGGGAATCTATATTCGGAGAGCCTGTTTCTGTCCTGCCCTTGACTTTGGTGCAAGGCATGTGATGTTCATAGCCTCTTCATTGTAAAACTCTTCTCAAAAATATAAGCTTGCCTAGCTGTGTCATATCCAGGTGGTGCTTGTACAGGCAGACCATCTATGGGAGGAAGGATGTCAGCATTGCGCAGCAGCTGAAACCTGGTCCTGGCTGAGTCCGAACGCTCCTTGGAGACAACAACATCAGGCCCCAGAGCATCGAAGCTGAGAAACAGGAAATAACGAAGACATTTCATCCTTGCATTACATCAGTTCACCTCCCAAGATAAGAAGAATAACCTTATACAATGCAATTAAAATTATATTCAGCTGAAGTGCTGGTACTGCTTGATCTGTGGCAGCGGCCTGAAGTACAGAGTCAGGTGTTGTTACCAGCCATAGCTTCCTACCAGCACCGTACCATCCTCCAGTCCAACCAGATGCAGGATGTTGACCCCTGTCACAGTGCTGTCCTTCACAACATCAGCAATCTCAGACAAAGTCTTCACTCTGGTCTTTCTGAAGCACCAGTGGTGGAAAACTGTTGTTGTAACAACAGCAGAACCCTTCTGCTGCTATACAGAAACTTTATTTAGTAGTTCTTTATAGAACCTTAGTAACAGGTTATTTATTGTACCATGAATGTTCCATTTAGCACCTTATGAGCATGTTTTTTTTTTTAAACATTCAAAAAAAGGGTTCTGTATAGCACCAAAAAGGGATCCGCTATGGTTACAAGCCTAAGAACCCTTATTTGGCACTATGTAGAGGCATATGTCTTTAGTGTGTAGGTGGTGATCTAAGCCAACACCTCATAATTATCATCATAAATAAACATCATTACCGTCACAAGAAGAACACAAGAAGTGATATAATATAATTGGCTTGACAGCCAATGTTGCATTATTCAACATTGCTATTTAAATAGTACTTAAACAGGAATGGGTAATTATTTACAAGCTATCCCATAACGCCATCACTGAAAACCACATATCTTCTTCTGAGTCTTGCAGCGCAACAAATTCAATGGCTAAATAAATTTGAAGTGCTCCGCACCCGCCAGCAAAAAGGTTCCTCTAGGAACCTTTTGCATCATTGAAACATTAAAGGTTCCTCAAGAACCCCTAAACTAACCAAAGTTGCAAATATGAACCCTTTGACGTGCAATGGTTCCCTTGAGGATCTACAGGGTTCCTCGAGTCACTCCTATTTCAAAGAGTGTATAGCGACCATGGCGATGAACAAACACACAAAACAACTGTTTCTGCAGGTTAAAGACGCCTGTCCTCAGTGAAATAAGTATTTTACAGACATAGGTGTTTTGGAATACAATTTCTCAAATATACCACCATAGTGAAGTGTGTGTGTGTGTTTGTGCGAGGGTGTATGTGTGTGTGTACGTGTGTGTCCCTCCTAATGACCAAGTTGATCATAATAAGGCTGAACTGAAAATAGTTTAGGTAATTTGTTTTCATTGCTGTGGGATAATGAAAGAGTACGTTGTTATTTGCTGCATTGATTGAATGCAAAATGTTACTTTTAATTGGAGATAAATCCTCCGGGTTTAAATTTGTGTATGTGCATACGTGTATGCATGTTTGTATTTATATGTGCATGTGTGCGCTTGTGCGTGTCTGACTGTGTGTGAGTGTGACCACTCATGCATGCGTTCATGCAGTGTGTGTATGAAAGTTTGACAGTGCGTGTAAACTGCAATCTATGAGGTTCACAGTGGGGTGCAGCAGACACTCACAGTGCGGGGGGCTGTGTTGCGAGACGTGTGCAGAGAGGTTAATGATGAGCACAGGGATGGAGACAGTTCATGAGACATCTCCTCCCTTCCCCTCCCCGCCACAGTGCTTCACCCCAGGCCGCTGTTAGCCCCGAGCCTGCACCACAGATCAGCCCTGTGTGGAGGCCTTGCACCGCCGGCGTGCCTCTTCCATCCCTCTCTCTCCACCACGCTCATTTCTCACACCAAGCATCAAGCACAGGGCCAGGCACTAGGGACCAAACACTGAAATTGAATAAAGAGAGGCACATTTTTCAACTCCAACCACCCCACAAAAACTGCTGGTGGTGTTTCCCACCACATCCCACTGCTCTGCTGCTCCCCTAACAGAGCAGTTCTTGCACAACCATACATTTTTTTCTTTTTTTAAAGGCTGTTTTGCTTGTCTGACTTCGGGCCAATGACCATACTACCTTGTTTGTGTTTGAAATGTTTGAACAAGGGGAAGTATATATATGGATGAGGAAACAGGAAATGGTCATCCTGATTTACCCTCTAACAATGGCAGCAATTCAATATATATATTTTTTAATTATCGAATTGGAGATTCAATTTGAATTGACCAATCCTGGTGCCTCAATTGTGATATCTCAGATCCCGTAAGCCTACTGCTGTACCAGTGGATCTAGTTAAGATCCTGCGACACATTCCGATCATCTCACAGCAGGAGCATCCGCAATTTTTTTTATATTGTTCAAAACATTTCCTCAGTCATTGAGCTTTAGTCATATTAGCAAACAGGACCGATTGGGTGATGATTCACTTTGACTACATAGCCACAATGCATTCACACATCTATAAGTATTTCATGAACATGTTATGACAGGTCCTAACTGCATTTTTAAAGGTTAATGAAGTACATCTATTGATCATGCATGGCATGCTATGCAAGAGGTCATATTAACAGTAGGTATATTAATAGATGCATCATTATAATGACAGTGTAGTGTCATTATTATTGCTGTTCTTAAAAGTCTGCTTCTGCCATACCAGTGTTGGGGAATATGCATAAAGGCCAAACCACGTTTCGAAATGTATAGCCTGTACTACGGAAATCTTCTTCTCACTGAGGTCAATGGTGCATATAAATCTCCACAGCGTTGAATTCTCAGGGTAAATTTTACAGATACAATCGGGGTGATATCATCTCTTTCATAACTCATTAACAGCCCTCCTCCACATGGCAATTAAGTTGGTCATATTGGTCTATAGCACTCACACGAAAGGTCTATCTATGAATTCTATGCTGTCAAAGTACAGTCAAATCTCTTTTTATACAGTCAAATCTCTCATTTATAAACATGCCCCACTTATCAAAAAATAACACGGACACAACACAGAATGTTAAATGAAATATGAACATGGTATTTACATTTTCCAGATGTAGGTAGTGCAGAAAAAATGCTGAGGACATCGTAGAAGAATCCTACTATTGATATTTTTCAGTTAGACTTTTCTCAAAGTATTTCTGCCGTTTTGTTTCATAGCTGGTAAAATAATCGCACAAAGCCGAAGAACTACGAATCCTATACAGCCTATCTCAACTCACGATGCAATATTGCCTGGCTGGGGACTGGACGCAAGTGAAAGATTGAGAGAAAGATTCATTTTCAGAAACGCTGCGCACAGCGTTGGGTCTAATTTATTGAAACAAAAGTCTACTGAAGTAAGACTTTGTAATTGTGTTTCTTGGCTATTTACATTGATTGTTCACAAGCTAGGTTGTTTTTCAATGTTTGAGTTTAAACTGCTAGGGAAGAGAAGACAACGCTTCTACTAGTCAGACTTAGTCGCACATGCACAAACATAACATAACATTACCACAATAACATCCCGCCCTTAAAAGGTCTGGTGAACGTGTTTTTCTCGTTTGTGATATTTTGGTTAAAAGACTCAGGTTTAAAAAAATGCAATAAAACAATATACCACATTACTTCTTGCTAGTAATACATTTGTTATTTTAGAAACATAACAAAACATGCTCATCCTCTTTTTGATGTTTTGTTGGTGTAATTTTAGGGGAAAGTATTTTGTCTGGTAAAAAATTGGATTGGCTACCTGCCACAGTGGCTGGTGGACCAAAAAGTACATTTTAGGGCCTTATTACGAACCTTTTACCAATAGAACAAATTTAGATACAGAAACATCATGACATTCTTTCTATTTTGGCTACACAGTGCACGGTTTCCACTAGATAGCACAGCCTCAGACTGGCTATTTCGTAAAAATGTATAAAAAACAAATGTGCTCTTTGGTCTTCATTTAAGGTTAGGGTTTTGCATAAGGTTAGCAGTATGCTTAAGGTTAGGGTTAATGTTAAGGTTAGGGTTCAAATTATATATTTTTTAAAGACACTGTTGAAATAGGTAGGGTTCATGACATTGTGGCTGTGTTAACTAGCGACGACAGAGGAGAATGAGAGAGGTCAGTGAAATGTCACTTCCGGGTTAGCTCTCAGTTCGACAAAAATCGTTTGGATTGCCCATTCACCCTCTGAATGGCACAAATACAGAATCCATGTCTCAAATGTGACTCGTTTCAGGAAACTAGGCGTATGTTGCGCGTCACTACTTCACAGGAGAGCCATTTAAATGTAAACGTTTTTTGGAAGAAATGCCTTCTGAAACATTTGAACTTTCATATGCCTTAATAACAAACTTGTATGCCATCTAAATTAAATTAAATTACGAGCCTAGTTGGTTTAGCCACAGAAAAACTCAGAAACCTTCCCACTAGCCATGATTGGCCGAGATAATGAATGGGCTGGGAATGCCTAGAGATGAGTTCGGATTGGTCTGACAAGTAGCACGCTTCTGTCTATTTGAGCTGGTTAGTATGTGTAGGTAATCCTTACTCTCCACTTTTAGGAGGACTGAGGACTGAGTTTTGAAATCAGTGAAATTAGAGTGTGACAGCTAAGGGGATGGAGAACACACCTGTCTCCAGATTACATCTTTAAACTAAGGGCAACAATGGCATCCGTGACATAGAGGGAGACGTGTCCATCCATGTATATGGGTAAGATAGTCTAGCTAGCTACATTTTCAGATATTACACATTTCTAATTTGGTCAGAAAGTCGTTTTAATTTCAAGTTAAAGTGTACTGGTAGCTATCTAGCTAAAGTTAGCTGGCTGGCTTGCTAGCTAATGGTACGCATATGATCTGTGTGGTAATATTATTCGTATCTCAGAGCCATTTGCTTTGCTAGTTATAGCCTAATGTTAGCTAGCTAACATTGAACCTGGCTGGTTAGCTACATGAAGATTCATGCAAGGTCGGAACATCATGAGTTGGGATTATGGTTCATTGTTTAGCTAGCTAGCTAGCTACATGTCTAAACAACAATCTCCACTATGATGGTAAACATTTCAATAGAATGTTAAGGATGTCACTGCAACACATGTTGATAGACGTAGCAAATAAATTTGCTCTGGCTATCTGCTTTGATTTCAGAGCACTGTCGTCTGAGTGTGCCATAGCGCAGAATAGCTGACGAACTGAATATGGCTGGTGTGAGTAAACCTTTGCAAAAAAACTGCAATTAAATTGTTGCCAGCAGCACAGTTGCAATCTCCAACGCTCTGGATAACAAAAACAGCATAACCAGCTCTGCTAGGGTGAGTAAAATGGTCAGAGTGAGCTGTTCTCTCATTTGTTTCTGGAAGTAGCTAGTAAGGTAGCCAACATTAGCCAGTTAGCTTGGGTTCTTGACTGCTGTTGTTAGGACAGAACGCTCGGATCAACCCTGCTCCTCGGCCTCACATGCAAATACTTAAAGAGATGGGTGGAGCTAAAGCTTAAAATGGTGTGAATGATGCTGAATGGATGTAGACAAAGAAGAGCACTCCAGTAGGTGTACCAAAATATTTAAAGGTAATTTTCTCAAAAGTGAGGTTACAAGTTAATCAACTTTCAAAGCAGAATAACTTTCCCATTGTTCCTCAACTGTAGTGTATGATATACCATTTTCTAGCTCTGAGTCTCTACCTTTATCCATTGCAAAAAAACCACAGTTTCAAATTTTACTACATAAGACCGAATCGAGCGGGTCAGTCACAAGTGTTTCAAGGCTTATAAATCCTTCTTTAACTCGTCTCCTCTTCATTTACAATGATTGAAGTGGATTTAACAAGTGACATCAATAAGGGATCATAGCTTTCATCTGGATTCACTTGGTCACTTGGTCACTTGTTTTTTACACTCAGTGTATGCTACTTTTAAGGTTTTAGTGTGCTTGTAAAAGAAAAACATACAGCTGAAGTCAGAAGTTTACATACACCTTAGCCAAATACATTTAAAGTCAGTTTTTCACAATTCATGACATTTAATCATAGTAAAATGTCCCTGCCTTAGGTCAGTTAGCATTACCACTTTATTTTAAGAATGTGAAATGTCAGAATAATAATAGATATAATGATTTGTTCAGCTTTTATTTCTTTCATCACATTCCCAGTGGGTCAGACGTTTATATACACGCAATTAGTATTTGGTAGCATTGCCTTTAAATTGTTTAACTTGGGTCAAACATTTTGGGTAGGCTTCCACAAGCTTCCCACAATAAGTTTTAGGCTTCTACAAGCTTCCCACAATATTCCTCCTGACAGAGCTGGTGTAACTGAGTCAGGTTTGTAGGCCTCCTTGCTCGCACACGCTTTTTCAGTTCTAACAACACATTTTCTGTAGGATTGAGGTCAGGGCTTTGTGATGGCCTCTCCAATACTTGGACTTTGTTGTCCTTAAGCCATTTTGCCACAACTTTGGAAGTATGCTTGGGTTCATTGTCCATTTGGAAGACCCATTTGCGACCAAGCTTTAACTTCCTGACTGATGTCTTGAAATGTTGCTTCAATATATCCACATGATTTTCCATCCTCATGATGCTACAGTGGGGCAAAAAAGTTGTATTTATTTATATTTATATTTAGTCAGCCACCAATTGTGCAAGTTCTCCCACTTGCACCAAAGATTTTCTATGGGGTTGAGATCTGGAGACTGGCTAGGCCACTCCAGGACCTTGAAATGCTTCTTACGAAGCCACTCCTTCATTGTCCGGGCGGTGTGCTTGGGATCATTGTCATGCTGAAAGACCCAGCCACGTTTCATCTTCAAGAACCTTGCTGATGGAAGGAGGTTTTCACTCAAAATCTCATGATACATGGCCCCATTCATTCTTTCCTTTACACGGATCAGTCGTCCTGGTCCCTTTGCTGAAAAACAGCCCCAAAGCATGATGTTTCCACCCCCATGCTTCACAGTAAGTATGGTGTTCTTTGGATGCAACTCAGCATTCTTTCTCCTCCAAACATGACGAGTTGAGTTTTTACCAAAAAGTTATATTTTGGTTTCATCTGATCATATGACATTCTCCCAATCTTCTTCTGGATCATCCAAATGCTCTCTAGCAAACTTCAGACGGGCCTGGACATGTACTGGCTTAAGCAGGGGGACACGTCTGGCACTGCAGGATTTGAGTCCCTGGCGGCGTAGTGTGTTACTGATGGTAGGCTTTGTAACTTTGGTCCCAGCTCTCTGCAGGTCATTCACTAGGTCCCCCCCGTGTGGTTCTTGTCACGTTCTGACCATAGTTCTTTTGTGTTTTCCTTGTTTTAGTGTTGGTCAGGGCGTGAGCTGGGTGGGCATTCTATGTTGTGTGTCTAGTTTTTCCTGTTCTATGTATGGCCTGATATGGTTCTCAATCAGAGGCAGGTGTTAGTCATTGTCTCTGATTGGGAACCATATTTAGGTAGCTTGTTTTGTGTTGGGGTTTGTGGGTTGTTCTTTCCTGTCTTTGTGTTCTCTGCACCAGATAGGACTGTTTTGGGTTTTGCCACGTTTGTTGTTTTGTAATTGTGTTCATGTTTAGTTTCTCATAATAAAACCATGAACTCTAACCACGCTGCATTTTGGTCCTCCTCTCCTTTGACGGAAGAAAACCGTTACAGTTCTGGGATTTTTGCTCACCATTCTTGTGATCATTTTGACCCCACGGGGTGAGATCTTGCGTGGAGCCCCAGATCGAGGGAGATTATCAGTGAGTGGTCTTGTATGTCTTCCATTTCCTAATAATTGCTCTCACAGTTGATTTCTTCAAACCATTGGTGGCTGACAATACTTTTTTGCCCCACTGTATCTATTTTGTGAAGTGCACCAGTCCCTCCTGCAGCAAAGCACCCCCACAACATTATGCTGCCACCCCCGTGCATCACGGTTGGAATGGTGTTCTTCGGCTTGCAAGCCTCCCCCTTTTTCCTCCAAACATAACGATGGTCATTATGGCCAAACAGTTCTGTTTTTGTTTCATCAGACCAGAGGGCATTGCTCCAAAAAGTACGATCTTTGTCCCCATGTGCAGTTGCAAACCGTAGTCTGGCTTTTTTATGGTGGTTTTGGAGCAGTGGCTTCTTCCTTGCTGAGTGGCCTTTCAGGTTATGTCGATATAGGACTCGTTTTACTGTGGATATAGATACTTTTCTAACTGTTTCCTCCAGCATCTTCATAAGGTCCTTTGCTGTTGTTCTGGGATTGATTTGCACTTTTTGCAAATGAACCAGTCTTGTGGAGGTCTACAATTTTCTTGACTGATTTCTTTGGATTTCCCATGATGTCAAGCAAAGAGGCACTGAGTTTGAATGTAGGCCTTGAAATACATCCACAGGTACACCTACAATTGACTCAAATGATGTCAATTAGCCTATCGGAAGCTTGTAAAGCCATGACCACATTTTCTGGAATTTTCCAAGCTGTTTAAAGGCACAGTCAACTTAGTGTATGTAAACTTCTGAACCACTGGAATTGTGATACAGTGAATAGTGAAATAGTCTGTAAACAATTGTTGGAAAAATGACTTGTGTCATGCACAAAGTCCTAACCGACTTGCCAAAACTATAGTTTGTTAACAAGACATTTGTGTAGTTGTTGTAAAATGAGTTTTAAATACTCCAACCTAAGTGTATGTAAACTTCTGACTTCAACTGTATGTAATTCGACTCAACATACACTCATTATTTTTCCCCTGCCCACCCCTGCTCTGTTAGCTAGAGACACCACTTTAACTGGTAGTGATTGCTGAGGGCATTTATCAGCCAGTGGTCCTCTCCTTCCCTCCCACTTTCCTTCCACATCTTGTTATCTCTCCTCATCCCTCCCTGCCTACAACTCTCTCCCTCCCTCTACTCTCCCTCTTTCCTTCCCTTTTCTCTCTCCTTTGTATGAGAGACATGCGCCAAGCAATGTGTCTCTCTCCTCTCAACTAGCAAGCTAATAGACTTGCTAAAAACAGCTTGTCACCTCAGTAGTTAATCTCTGCTCACATCCGTAATTGAAATGCATTCTTAATTGCTGCGCATTCTTAATTGCTGCATATAAAATTGTTCCTAGAAACCTGAGGTTTAAATGTATAAAATTGTATTTTAGTTTGATCAAATCGAGAGAGTGAGAGTGGAGACAGAGAGCGCAACGAGAGAGAACATCCCCACTATAGCCAAGCAGAACGCCACACTCTCTTCCGTTAGCTAACAGTGGCTAGCTACTTAAACAGCTTGTTAGCCACCTACTCGTGGTAAATCTATGATCGATTCAACAATTCAGCATGAATTCTTAAAAGCATCACAGAAAAATGTACCCAAAATTCAGATTTTTGCAGTGATATGTTTTTTTTGCGTTTCGACAAATGCACAGTATCTGGTCAAACAGTGTAGATGAAGGCTTGCTGTCACGCCCTGGCCTTATCTTTGTTTTCTTTATTATTTTGGTTAGGCCAGGGTGTGACATGGGTGATTTATTGTGTTTCGTCTTGTCAAGGGGTTTATTAGATTAATGGGGTTGTGTTCAGTTTAGTTGTCTAGGTAAGTCTATGGTTGCCTAGAGTGGTTCTCAATCAGAGGCAGGTGTTTATCGTTGTCTCTGATTGGGAACCATATTTAGGCAGCCATAATCTTTGGGTATTTTGTGGGTGATTGTTTCCTGTGTCAGTGTTTGTGCCACACGGGACTGTTTCGGGTTTTCACGGTTCTTGTTTTGTAGTTGTGTTCATGTTGAGATTTTCTTATTAAAAGAACCATGGACACTTACCACTCCGCATATTGGTCCTTCTCACCTCTCCTCTTCAGATGAAGAGCTTACCTTCTCACTCATGCAATTTTTTGCTTTCTCCACAAAACTCCTTCCAGTCAGTCAACTTATATACTTCAACTTGGTAATCAACTTTTTCTATAATTGGACGAGATAACACCTCCCGAAATGGATGCATGTGAAAGCAGAATAATCATGAGAGTGCGAAAAGTGGGTGTCAGAAGCGTCAAACCGATCTGGCCCCACTGATTGAGGGAGAGACATGCACACGAATGGTTTATCAGACAATATTGACATTTACACAAGTTTTTCTCAACATCTAAAGATATATTTTAGTTAAAAAATATTTTCCTTTAATTCACAGTTGATCAGAATATCATGATTTATGAAATGAGCAGCAGAGTCAAACAGTAAATTCTTGCTCAGCGTCCAGATTTTGTCACTTGACCTAACACCCTACCTTTAACATTGTGTTGTGTCTGTATTCTTTTTGATAAGTAAGGCATTTTTATAAACGCTTCATGAATGGGAAAATAAAAATGACAGTATATACAGTGCACTCAGAAAGCATTCAGACCATATTGCCTTTTTCCACATTTTGTTGTGTTACAGCCTTATTCTAAAATTGAACAAATTGTTTTTTCCCCCTCATCAATCTACACACAATAGGCCATAATGACAAAAACAGATTTTATACATTTTTGCAAATTTATAAAAATTGAAATATCACATTACATAAGTATTCAGACCCTTTACTCAGTACATTGTTGAAACACCTTTTGGCAGCGATTACAGCATCGAATCTTCTTGGTTATGGCGCTACAAGCTTGCCACACCTGTATTTGGGGAATTTCTCTCATTCTACTCTGCAGATCTTCTCAAGCTCTGTCAGGTTGGATGGGGAACGTTGCTGAATAGCTATTTTCAGATCTCTCTACATATGTTCGATCGGGTTCAAGTTCGGGCTCTGGCTGGGCCACTCAAGGACATTCAGAGACTTGTCCCGAAGCCACTCCTGCTTTGTCTTGGCTGTGTGCTTAGGGCTGTTGTCCTGTTGGAAGTTCAACCTTCGTCTCAGTCTGAGGTCCTGAGCACTCTGGAGCAGGTTTTCATCAAGGATCTCTCTGTTCTTTGCTCCGTTCATCTATCTCTTGTTCCCTTGATCCTGACTAGATTCCCAGGCCCTGCCGCTGAAAAACATCCCCACAGCATGATTGCCACCATGCTTCACAGTAGGGATGGTGCCAGGATTCCTCCAGAATCGTTTTGTATCAAAACGACATTAGTAATTAAACAAAATAGCAAATAAATCAAATACAAATAGATCCTCCAACTTGATAAGTGTCATTTGGAATGTTGAGAATAAATAATTTGACCGGGCGAAAGGCAGTCAGAAGCAAGGCGATGATGAAGTTGCTCTGGTCATGACATTGTATTGGTGGGAACCTATCACAGTGGACCATCAACATCCCAGGCAACCGCATCCAAATAAAAAAAGTTGAACTTTACAATGAAACTCGTGGGAAAGAGAGTTACCTCGCCTACTGGTTTTAATAGGAAGGCACAGACTGTTGTGTGGGTTTTAGGGTGTGGGTATCAAGACTAAGCACCTAACATAGACAGAGCCAGATGAGCCAGATCACAGAAAAACATCACAGAAACAAATTGTTGTACAACCTGGGTATATACCAATTTGAAGCTCTCAATCTGTACTTTTATAAACAGTAAAAAAAATACAAATGAAAATAAACTAAACTGACTAGTGCCTAGTAAGAGGTAATCAGTTACATATGCATGAGGTATTGGATTAGGGTTAAATGTAGATGGGGTTTAAGGGAAACTCATGCCAAACTCACCTGCATTTCTTACCGTGATCCTGGGCCTGGTTACGCAGCAACTCGCGAAGCTCTCGTTGCAGATCCAATAAGCATTTTTGTAAAGTTAACCTAGGCAAGTCAGTTAAGAAAAAATAATCTTATTTACAATGACGGCCTACCAGGGAACAGTGGGTTAACTGCCTTGTTCAGGGGCAGAACGACAGATTTTTACCTTGTCAGCTCAGGGATTTAATCCAGCAACCTTCCGGTTACTGTCCCAACGCTCTAACCACTAGCCTTCCTGCCGCCCCTGCGTCACAGGAGTCCTCACAGGTCCCTCCTGAACAGAGCCCGCAGAACGGGTCACAGCAGGTTACGCAGCATGTGTTACAGCAGCGGTCGATATAGTTCTCGTCTCACTGGCACACATAGGAACAACCTTCCTCCACACAAGTCTCAGTGCAGCGGCTGCAACCTCCTCCCTCTGTCTTACTGGAGGATGAGCCGATGGTCAGGGTCCGCTAGCAGTCAGAGATGGGTACCTGTGGTGGGGCAATTACTAGCCAACACAGGCAAATAAAGACATAGTTTTGACTGAGCTATAATCTGGTCCGGTCAGACTATCCTGTTTCATACCTGAGAGCATGTGATCTCACTGACTTACCTGGTTAACAAAGGCAAGAAAAATAATAATAAAAAAGAGCTAACCTAATTTTCCATAACAACTTGTGTGTCAGAGTTCAAATAGAAGTCAGGAAGGGGAAAAAAAGAGTTGAATTATGAAATAAATAAAAGTCAGGTCACAGTAATGTCACAAGCCTTTGACAAACACAAACGAGTCAGCATCGAGAAAGCAGCATTCTGTTTGTTTTTCCCTGGGTGAGATCAAAAGGCTCAAAAAAAGCTTTGAGTTGAGTCTTTCATGTATACACACACACATCAAGTGCCTCATGGGCGAAGGTCGGTCTGTTTTATGAGTTTATCAAAGGACAAAAATAAAGGGATCCAATACTACATGTGACTTCTAACACCTCAAAACAAAACATGGTATCAAGAACGAGATTAAACTAGCTGAAACGAGTCACTTGCGATACCCCACATGAGAGTTTCTTGTCATTGTTGGTAGCCATCTAGCCATCCAGAATCACACAACTCACAGACTTCTGCCACATTGAAGCTTGTGCATCATTTTTCTGACATTGCCAGCTAACCCATCTATGTTTCATGAGAATAATATTTTTCAAGCGGGTTTAGCATATTTTAGCATATTAGCATAATGATAGGGTGGCCATCTTTCAAAGCATCAAGGTTATTTTCTCAAACACTTTAGGGACAAATTTGGAGTGAATCTGACTTTTAGTCCATGAGAACAATATTTTTTAATGATTATTTTATGCGTTAGCGTTAAATAGTCCAAAAAGTTAAATGTTAATAGTTTTCTTCTTTTTTTAATATCAATGCAGCATTTAGGCATAGATTCAATCAGATCAAGTGTTAACCAGCGATAACAGACACCCGCATAGCGGATGTTTAGGTGGTGTGTTACGTACGCCTCTTGGATGAGGGAACGCATCACCCTGCTACATCTCAACTGCCTGTAGAGTGAAAAAGTATGTCATCGTAGGTGCGGGGAAGGACAACAGAGGCAGAGAAAAATACAGTTTACAGGGAATTTATTATTCCTTAACACGGTAATGTGGGGAAAAGGGGCTGGGTAGAACCAAAGCAAAGAAAGTAAAAATTAAAGAGTCCACTCTCCTACCTTACCTGCATTCCCACTTCTTACCTAACCTTTAGCACCACCTGGCACGCTAACCAAAATACAGGGGCTGTCCTCCCAGTTTTTACCTAGTGTGCATAGACAGATTAAATACTACGGGTTATGTATGCCCGCAGGCCTCTTGCCTAAACACTCTCTAGGTTAGTTCCCCTCCCCCCTGGGAACAAATTAAACAGAATAATTGACCAATAATTTAAGTGAACAATTTCAATCGAATCAAACAGCTGTTTCCCCTGATGAGAGGGAGGGGTCAGAGCTCCAATCAGTGATGGGGCCAACCAATCAGCTGCTTTAGGATTCCAGGAAGCCATTTCCTGAAATACACACACACATACAAACCCACAACACCACAGAAACTGGGGAATGTAACACGGTGTCTGAGGTGGAACTGTGTTGAAGCCGTCAAATCGGTGAGCAGCTGCTCTTGCGATCATTGTCATGAAGCCACACCTGCCCCACTTGCATTAGAAGTTCAGAAGGAGAGAGTGTAGGCTATATACACATAATTACTCTCAACTTGAAAAATCATTCAACTAAATAATGTGGATTTCTATCATCATAATGAAGGTGTAGATTACATCTCACATTCTACTGTTCAAACGTGTAAACAAGGCTGCATGAGATTTCTGTTAATGTGACTCCGTGCAGCCAATGGCAATGTCCGCCTTAGGTATAATGCCTCGAGCAACTTGTGGATTTGACAGCACTAACGCAGTTCCACCTCCGACAAAACAACCGCTATTTGGATGTTGGCTATAGTGGATCTGATTGAATTAAGCCCTTTACATGGTTCATCATGGTAATGTCTTTGATGACCCTAAAAAGTCTCAAATTGACAGGCCTTCGTGGAGTGGGTTTACAAAGGATTTAAAAGGACATGTCAAATCTGATTTTCTGATTTATCAATAACTCAGCCACCTCTTAACCGATCCTTTAGCTTTTCTCAAACTGAGATAAGATATGCACTTTGGGCCTACATACTATTATGGTTCAGGAGAAGTTTTCAAAGACTTTCCAAAATGTTCAACCTCTTAAGGCAGTGTTCGGAAGTTCGGATGAATGACATGCCTAAAGTAAACTGCCTGTTACTCAGGCCCAGAAGTTAGGATATGCATTGGATAGAAGTTTCTAAAACTGTTAAAACAATGTCTGTGAGTATAACAGAACGGATATGGCAGGCGAAAACCCGAGGATAATCCATTCAGAAAATTAGTTTTTGAGGTCACAGGCCATTTCAATGCTAGCCTATAGGAAAAACAAATCGATATTACCCCGACTGCAGTTCCTATGGCTTCCACTAGATGTCAACAGTCTTTAGAAAGGGTTTCAGGCTTTTTTTTTTTAACTAACAAGTAGTTGTAGTTTATCCAAGGTGTCTCTCATTAGAAAAGTACTCTTGTTGCGCGCATGAATGAGGTGCACGCTCTTTGTTATTTATCTTCCCTATTGAATAGACTATTCTCCGTCTTAAACTGTATTGTTTATTTAGATATTAGAATACCTCAGGAATAATTAGAAACATAATTTGACTAGTTTGGACAAACTTTACCGGTAGCTTTTTGGATTTGTTTGTGTGCATGTTGAATGAGTGGATTACTGAAATCAATGTAGCCAACTAAACATACTTTTTTTGGATATAAAAAGGGACTTTATCAAACAAAATGACCATTCATTGTGTAGCTGGGACCCTTGGGATTGCAAACAGAGGAAGATCTTCAAAGGTAAGTGATGTATTTTATCGCTATTTGAGATTTTGTGATGCCTGTGCTGATTTGAAAAAGTATTTTGATGTGGGGCTCTGTCCTCAGATAATCTCATGGTATGCTTTCGCCGTAAAGCCTTTTTGAAATCTGACAACACGGTTGGATTAACAAGAAGTTAAGCTTTTAAACGATGTAAGATACTTGGATTTTCATGAATGTTTATTATTAAGATTTTTGTATTTTGAATTTCGCGCTCTGCAATTTCACCGGATGTTGTCGTAGTGGCACGCTAGCGGGACACCGATCCCAAAGTTAAGAGATGTACTATGGGCCTACATACTATTATGGTTCATGAGAAGTTTTCAAAGTTGTTCAAGATGGAGGAAAATCGATCCTGACGGTCCTTGAGGAAAATGTGTTAAAGGGAAAACGCCCACATAAAAAACTGTCAAGTCTCTAGGTCAAACGGGGTGACAGATGTGAGGATTTAAGTACGACTGCGTATAACACCGCCACCTATAGGCCAATCAATGCAATTATTTTTGACCAAGTTACTCATGGCCTCTAGTTTCTGTGCCAAATTAGAAAACAGTTACCAACCTATGAGTTATTTGACGATAATAATGAAAAATAATTCAGAGAATAACAATCGGTTTCACAGGTTTGCTGTGACTGTGAACCCCTATTGAAGACATTGATAAAAAACAACAAGCGACTTTGAGCGTGGTATGATCATCGTTGCCAGGCGCGCCAGTTCCAGTGTCTCAGAAACGGCCAGCCACCTGGGCTTTTCACGCAGGAGCGCGTCTAGGGTTTACCGAGAATGGTGCGACAAACAAAAAATTGTCCTGTTGGCGAAAACAGTTAGTTGATGAGAGGTTGAAGGAGAATGAATCGTGCAAGCTAACAGACGGGTACAAACAGGCAAATGATGGAGCAGTACCACAGAGGTGTGCAGAATGGCATCTCGGAACGCACAACTCGTCGGTCCTCGTCACGGATGGGCTATTGCAGCAGACGATCACACTGGGTTCCACTCCTATAAGCTAAAAACAAGAAGAAGTGGCTCCAGTGGCCACATGATCAACAACACTGGACAATTGAGGAGTGGAAAAACATTGCTTGGTTCAACGAATCCCAGTTCCTGTTGCGTCATGCTGATGGCAGAGTCAGGATTTGGTGTAAGCAGCATGAGTCCATAGCCCCATCCTGCCTGGTGTCAACGGTACAGGCTGGTGGCGTTATATTGGTGTGGGGAATGTTTTCCTGGCACGCATTAGGTGCCTTGATACCAATTGATCAACATTTCAATGCCCTGAAGAGTTCAGGCTGTTCTGGAGGCAATGGGTGGTCCGACCCAGTACTAGATAGCTGTACCTAATCAACTGGCCACTGAGTGTCGATTCCAATCAGAACTCACCAGTGATTGTTTGTCAGTGATTGGCCAATGTGGTGTCTTCTTCTGGGTGTCAGTGATTAATGCTTGCCTCTGATAGGTTAGATGCCCTCAGTGGGGGCGTGGGCTAGTACCCTGCTGACAAGGGTGCCGTCCGTCCCCTCCATGCCCACCTCCACCCCCTATCCGTGGGGAAGGTGACCCAGAGTATCACCTGTTCTGTGGGTTGGCAGTGATGCATGTTCCCTGTGTTCCCATACCACTCTGCCTACCTCCTTCAGTCACTCTGGGTGATCAAGAACAATTGAAGAGGCTGTGGAAGAGCCAGAGGCAGATGCAAAGGCTGTGGCAGAAACAGAAACAGAGACAGTGGCAGAGGCAGAGGCAGAGGCAGGGGAAGCAGTAGAGGTAGAGGCAGAGGCAGAGGCAGGGGAAGCAGTAGAGGTAGAGGCAGAGGCAGAGGCAGGGGAAGCAGTAGAGGCAGAGGCAGAGGCAGGGGAAGCAGTAGAGGTAGAGGCAGAGGCAGGGGAAGCAGCAGAGGCAGAGGCAGGGGAAGCAGTAGAGGTAGAGGTAGAGGCAGAGGCAGAGGCAGGGGAAGCAGTAGAGGTAGAGGCAGAGCCAGAGGCAGGGGAAGCAGTAGAGGTAGAAGTAGAGGCAGAGGCAGGGGAAGCAGTAGAGGTAGAGGCAGAGGCAGAGGCAGGGGAAGCAGTAGGGGTAGAGGTAGAGGCAGAGGCAGGGGAAGCGGTAGAGGTAGAGGCAGAGGCAGGGGAAGCAGTAGAGGCAGAGGCAGAGGCAGAGGCAGGGGAAGCAGTAGAGGTAGAGGTAGAGGCAGGGGAAGCAGTAGAGGTAGAGGCAGAGGCAGAGGCAGGGGAAGCAGTAGAGGTAGAGGCAAAGGCAGAGGCAGGGGAAGCAGTAGAGGTAGAGGTAGAGGCAGAGGCGGATGCAGGGGAAGCAGTAGAGGTAGAGGCAGAGGCAGAGGCAGGGGAAGCAGTAGAGGTAGAGGCAAAGGCAGAGGCAGAGGCAGGGGAAGCAGTAGAGGTAGAGGCAAAGGCAGAGGCAGAGGCAGGGGAAGCAGTAGAGGTAGAGGCAGAGGCAGAGGCAGGGGAAGCAGTAGAGGTAGAGGCAAAGGCAGAGGCAGGGAAGCAGTAGAGGTAGAGGCAGAGGCAGAGGCAGAGGCAGGGGAAGCAGTAGAGGTGTGGGCCAGACTCACTTGTCATTGTGCTCTATTTGTGGTTTGACTTGAGGGATAATAAATCATTAAAAGTGCTTCCTCCCCCTTGTCTTTTTCTCCTATAGAAAAGTTGTTCATAGATCAGGTTTAAGGTGTGTTCTCACATCTCACGTTAATGTGTGTCAGGGCTGCAAATTGCATCCTAAAACTCTGTGTTGGGCATGGGTGGGTTTAGGGTATACCACGTTAACATTTGTTAATCAGGGGTTGACTTACTGGCTATGGCTTGATGCAGTTTTCTTCAGGCCATCTGACAACTTTGATTATCCTTTAACTGCAAAATGAACACATTTAAGACACAATGTTTTGACTCTCACAAAGAAAGGAAAAACAACTGAAATGAATGACTACTCCTCTGTAAACTGGTCATCTCTGTATACCCATCGCAAGACCCACTGGTTGATGCTTATTTATTAAACCCTCTTAGGCCTCACACCCTCCTATCTGAGATATCTACTGCAGCCCTCATCCTCCACATACACCACCCGTTCAGTCACATTCTGTTAAAGGTCCCCAAAGCACACACATCCCTGGGTCGCTCCTCTTTTCAGTTCACTGCAGCTAGCGACTGGAACGAGCTGCAACAAACACTCAGACTGGACAGTTTTATCTCAATCTCTTCATTCAAAGACTCAGTCATGGACACTCTTACTGACAGTTGTGGCTGCTTTGCATGATGTATTGTTGTCTCTACCTTTTTGCCCTTTGTGTTGTTGTCTGTGCCCGATAATGTTTGTACCATGTTTTGTGCTGCTACCATGTTGTGTTGCTACCACGTTGTTGTCATGTTGTGTAGCTACCATGCTGTGTTGTCATGTGTTGCTGCCTTGCTATGCTGTTGTCTTAAATCTCTCTTTATCTAGTGTTGTCTCTTGTTGTGATGTGTGTTTTGTCCTATATTTATATATTTTTATTTTAATCTCAGCCCCCGTCCCCGCAGAAGGTCTTTTGCCATTTGGTAGGCCGTCATTGTAAATAAGAATTTGTTCTTAACTGACTTGCCTAGTTAAATAAAGGTTAAATAAAAATAAAGATCCACCATGAAAATTAAATAAATGTAGTCCTCGACAGCAGAAGAAAATCCAGTGACATTCACTGACACCTATAATTTGACGTTTTGCAATGTCTGTACACATGCATTGCAAAGCAATTAAATATAATTTTCTGTAGCTGGAATAAGTCTCAAGTGTCAATTCATGCTACCGAAAGAAACCATTCTACTGGAAGGCTCAGTCCTGGTGATACTTCAAAACTCAACCTAATTTAAAATGTGATTTTGCCAGGTTATTGGGTTTCCGGAAAAAAAATGTTTTCCATTTTAATCTACTGAGATTCCTCTGAATTTGAACAGAAAATCGTCATGAAATGAAATAGGAAAAAAAATGTCTTAGCTATTAGCCACTCATTTATTTAAAAGTGAACTTGAGTTTTTCTTTCAGTTGTACCAGGCTTCTTTCACTCATTCTTTCCCTTTCCTCTTTAACCCTATCCCCTCCCTCACAGAAACAGAAACACACAGTGACCCGACATACAGTACATCCCTCCTTCCATACAGGAACAGTGTAGAAATATGTTATCTGTGACCGTTGAATACCTGTGAAGTATGCAGAACTGACCTTGCTCACTCCTGTGGGGGGTTGGTAAAGTGAGCTATAACAACACGAGATGCCATTAATTCACACATAACACCATCTGCCCTAAAATACAAAATGCAGTAACTACGTTGATCTGTTGTAATGGCCAGGTATATTATCTGATTAATGTGGAATTTAGTTTCCTGACACTATACAAAGTCAGTTGATATATATCATAGCCATTTTTGATACTCTATCTGTCTCGACGTATTACCTTTGTAGGTCAAGACACAACCTGAAGGTTTGTTTGTGAAGGTATTTCTACCCTGGCCAGCTCAAATCAACCTTACATCTTGAGGTCAGTGATGTGTCCATATGATGTGATGTGCACATAAGGTACGCACCATTAAACTGCTGTTCGCCATTTCTCCCTGCTACTCACCATGGATATAATTGGATATAAAACATTACTGAAGACCTATAGCTCTTCTACCCCCTCCCCTTCTTTGCATGGCCTTCCTAGACCAATATAAACAATGAAGTACCATTAAAGTAACAGTCCAGTGTTTCCTGATTTCTATGAACAGAATATGGACAGTTACTAAAAACCTCATGAGGAGCTGTTGATTAAATGTAGACAAGGGCAGGAGTTCAATAGTCCATTATTGATGATTATGGGTAACACTTGATATGAAGGGGTATGTTAAATGCGTTATGAGGTTTGTTAGGAATGATACTGCAACACTCATACAGTAAAGGCGTTTCTGTATGACTGGTTTCATGAAGGTGTTACTCCCTTCATATAAACTGTTAACCCATTATGTAATGTTTGGATCAAGGGACTAAGGGTGCACCCCAAATAGCACCATGTTCCCTATATAGTGCACTACCTCTGACCAAAAGTACTGCATTATGTAGGAAATACTAGGGTCCCATTTGGGATGAAGCCTTAAAATAAAGAGTAAAGACTGACCTTAACCCTTCGCTGGCCACCCCCTCCTCCACCATTCCCCATCCTGTGTCACTACCCTCAACACCTGAACTACTCCATCCTCCCTGTTGTTTTTATGTATTGATGCATTGTTGGAAGATCATTAAATGAGTGAGATTGGAATAGTGGTGTTGGGCTATTTGAAACAGACATCTCCAATAACATGATAAAAACCAAATGTTTTTCTTCTTCTGTGTGTCACTACATGAAGAGGAGACCCAGCGAAGTGCAATTACACTGATGACTGCCAATCCTTCCCCTTCTCCCCCTCCCCTCCTCACTTTCAGCCCCAAACATGCCCCCTGGCCTAGTGGTGAAATACATACCTTTTATTTATGTGGCGTAATCATAGACTACACCAATGCACAACTGTCCTTTGCATATGTTTGATAGCGTTTCATTGATTATTTTCCAGACTTTACAATTAGCCTGTCCTCCTTATGTCCACCTCCACGAACCTCCACTGTCATACAACCAGTGGTGTTTATAATAGGGACCCAGTCCCAGTGTTTAGGTCTGGGGTGACTGAGGCGTCTGCATCCACAGACAGACAGAGACCTTTAGCTACCTTTCCCATCGCACCACTGCCTTCTCGTCCTGCTCATCCCATGAATAACAGTTTATGTCTGTGGAAACACACAAGATTTACAGACACTGTCAGAGAGGGGGGTTATGGGGTGTGAGGAAGTGGGCATGACAACCCTCAGTGGTGGTGGTGAATGGGGTGGAGGGGGTTGAGATATGGCAGCGATGAAAGGCGTGGCACACACCCGAGCCATTTGAACGTTTTGGGGGGGAATGGCAAGCCAGCTGACAGGGCGCCCATATTTTATCCCCCTCATTTTCTGAGGGCCCTGCTCTGGAGCTGAGTGGCTCTCAATCCCTTTTGACAGCAGGGGTTTTATTGGACAACACTGAGCGAGGATGAACCGCTGTAACCCTCGCTGGCCGTGGTGGTGGCCGTGGTGGTGGCCGGGTGGCTACTGTGTGTGAGGGTTAATCTGTCCAGCAGATGATTATTTGTAGGGTCACCACGCACTTCTTTTAAGTAGTCAAGGGAATTAACCATAACTCAAATACAACTATCAATAACTATATGATCCTCGCAGAGAGATTATTCTTATTATGTGGCAGCTTTGTCTGAAGGAGGCATCGAGAGAACATGCTCACAAAACCAGAAGAGTTTTTGGATGATACTTCAACATTCGTGTCTACTATTGGTAGCTTTCCAGGCCACAATTAGAGTCTACTAGGTTTTGTTAACTGTTTGTTTAGTCCACCATTTTACCAGGAAATCTGTAAATGAGTTGCATATTCAATGTTGTACTTGTTGACTCATAAGTCTGTACTTGCTCATTGTATGTCTGTCAATACTGTATACTGCTTGAAAAATTTGACCAATTACTGGACAAACATAAGGAAATGTACTTCACCTTCAGATGTTGTTAGAAAATGCTGCATCCCCAAGGGCATATCCTTCACAATAAAAATCTATTCCATTCCCTTCAATAACGTCCTATCCCACTGAGAGAGAACATTAAGTACAGTACAGCACAACATAGAAAAATAGCCATGACTCACACGGCTCACAGGTGTTGTGGTGCCAAAAAGCAGGTTTTAATCGCAACTAGGTGGTTCTGAGAATCAATATTTCTCTGAATACCTGGTATACGTCCCAAATGGCACCCTATTCCCCATACAGTGCACTACTTTTGACCAAAAGTAGTGCACTAAATAGGGAATATGGTGCCATTTTGGACACATCCCTAGAATACCGGAGAATAAAATGTCCTCCTCCGCTGCTGCTGCTGGATTGTCACCTCATTCAACTCCAACTCCCTTATTTGCAGCTAGGAGCTGTCCAAGTACTTCCAACTATCGAGGGTTTGTGTGTGAGTGTATGTGTGTTTGTGTGTGTGCATTTATGCTTGCGAGTGTGTTTGCGCGTGTGCGGGACTGCATGAGAAATACAGTCCTTATGACAGGCTCCAAAGACTCAGGAACCCTGTTTTTTTTCAGCCCACATAAATATCGGGCTCTTTTCTCCCCCCACCGACCCCCACACCTCCCTTCCCGTATCCCATTGGCAGGAACCATCTTGGGGCCGTCTGGACAGAATGAAAGGCCTGATTTACACCCTGTCCACTGCAGAAATTCAATTAAAAGAGAGGACATGAATAAGGGCCTCACCTCTCTGCTGTAATCCTTTTACATTGCAGGCATTAGTCCACATGGGAAATGCTGTGAAATCCTTTTTGTGTTGTGTTAAGATAATTGTATATCAAAGAATAAAAAAGAAAAAAAAGAAATGCCAGACGGAGAGAAATACAGTGCCTTCAGAAAGTATTCACTCCCCTTGTCTTTTTCCAAAGTTTGTTGTGTTACAAAGTGGGATTAAAGTGGGTATATTTGTCATTTTTTGTCAACGATCTGTAATAATGGAAAATAAAACTCTATGAGTCAATACATTAGAACAGTGGTCACCAAACTTTTCTGAGTCAAGATTACTTTCTGAGTCAAAATGCATGCTGAGATCCACCGCTCTGATTTTTTATTAACATGATTTAAATGTAAGCCTATGCAACATTAACAAATTAAAAACAGTACTGTAGCAATGAGGTTTGTGCAGTAAGCTATAGGCCCAATACATTATCACCGTATACTGGCTTTGCTTGAATTTACCTGCCAATGCATTGTTGTGCGGTATGACGCATGCGCGGTCCCATGGTGTTTATACTTGCATACTATTGTTTTACAGATGAACGTGGTACCTTCAGCCATTTGAAAATTGCTCCCAAGGATGAACTAGACTTGTGGAAGTCTAAAAAAAAATTCTGTGGTCTTGGCTGATTTCTTTTGATTTTCCCATGATGTCAAGCAAGAGGCACTGAGTTTGAAGGTAGGCAGGAAATACATCCACAGGTACATCTTCAATAAATAAAAAAACAATCACCTTTATTTAACCAGGTAAGCTAGTTGAGAACAAGTTATCATTTACAACTGCGACCTGGCCAAGATAAAGCAAAGCAGTGTGACACAAACAACAACACAGAGATATATATGGAATAAACAAGGGTACAGTCAATAACACAATAGAAAAAAATAAAGTCTATATACAGTGTGTGCTAATGGCGTGAGGAGGTAAGGCAATAAATACACCGTAATAGCGAAGTAATTACAATTTAGAAAATTAACACTGGAGTGATAGATGAGCAGATGGTGATGTGCAAGTAGAAATACTTGTGTGCCAAAGAGCAGAAAAGTACATAAAAACAATATGGGGAAACGGTAGGTAGATTGGGTGGGCTATTTACAAATGGGCTATGTATAGCTGCTGCGATCGGTTAGCTGCTCAGATAGCTGATGCTTAAAGTTAGTGAGAGAAATATAAGTCTCCAGCTTCAGCAATTTTTGTAATTTGTTCCAGTCATTGGGAGCAGAGAACTGGAAGGAAAGGCGCCAAAGTAGGTGTTGGTTTTGGGTATGACCAGTGAGATATTCCTGCTGGAGCGTGTGCTACCGGTGGGTGTTGTTATCATGACCAGTGAGCTGAGATAAGGTGGAGTTTTACCTAGCATAGACTTATAGATGACCTGGAGCCAGTGGGTCTGGCAACGAATATGTAGCAAGGGCCAGCCGATGAGAGCATACAGGTTGCAGTGGTGGGTGGTATAAGGGGCTTTGGTGACAAAACGAATGGCACTGTGATAGACTGCTTCCAGTTTCCTGAGGATCGGTAGGATAGTCAGTTTTACGAGGGTATGTTTGGCGGGATGAGTGAAGAAGGCTTTGTGCGAAATAGGAAGCCGATTCTAGATTTACATTTTGGATTGGAGATGTTAAATATGAGTCAAGAAGGAGAGTTTACAATCTAGTCAGCTTTTTTACATGGCACATATTGCACTTTAACTTTCTTTTCCAACACCGTTTTTGCATTATTTAAACCAAATTGAACATGTTTCATTATTTATTTGAGACTAAATTGATTTAATTTATGTATTATATTAAGTTAAAATAAAAGTGTTCATTCAGTATTGTTGTAATTGTCATTATCCATTGTCCAATTAATCGGTATCTGCTTTTTTTGGTTCTCCAATAATCAGTATCCGTGTTGAAAAATCATAATCGGTTGACCTCTAGCTAATGGTGCCTGTGTCTGATGGTCAGTCTCAGCGGAGGGAGAGAGCAGCAGACTGACAGTCTGTCTCTCAACATCCCTCAGCTCTCCCTTTCCTCCACTGACACTGACCAAAAAGGGACACTGTCTTAAAGCTGATGGCGAAACTCGAGTCGCACCGCATTATTTCTGCATCATGCACAAATTTATGTTGTTACTCCTATGAACAGAGAAAGTGAAATATTATTTGATATTAAAAAAGACCCAAGCCACTATTAATAACAACAACGCAAGCCTATAGATACACTTTCCTACTCATTCATTACTGCTGGAGTTCTTGTTGTAGCGCTGAGTGGAAATAGGAAGAACACACATTTTATGGCTTATAAAAGTGTTGACAGTGCTGAGTAAGAACTTAAACATGAACTCACTCATAAGAACAGCAGCTCTTTGCTGTATTCGTTGACAGTCTCTCTAGTCATGGTTTGAAACGTTTTGAAATCTCACAGTATCAATTTTGCCCGTAGATTTCTTTTATGCCTGCTACATTACTGCAGACTCGGTCATCTGAGCAATCCGATTGGCCAGCGGTAGCATAGTGCACTTGATTTCCTCTCCAGAACCACCGGGAAGGCAGAGCTTGTACCTTCAGACACATGAAATGGCAACAGTTTGCCTACCCGCTGCGCAGGGCAGCTGAATTGGCTGCATTTACCCCCAAGAGCCCGAGACTAATAAAAAAGAATAGGAACACAAGGCTTTATCATTGGGAGTTTTACAAAAAAAATTGCCGATCGACTAGAAATGCCTCGGAGATCAACAAGTTGATCGCGATCGACCGGTTGGTGACCACAGTGTTAGAATTACCTTTATTAGCGATTACAGCTATGAGTCTTTCTGGGTAAACGAGATTTGCAAACCTGGGTTGTACAATATTTGCCAATTATTCTTTAAAAAAATGTTCAAGCTCTGTCAAATTGGTTGTTCATCATTGCAAGACAGCCATTTTCAAGCCATATATTTTCAAGCCAATTTAAGTCAAAACTGTAACTACGCGTCTCAGGGATATTCAATGTAGTCTTAGTAAGTAATTCCAGTGTATATTTGGCCTTGTGCTTTAGGTTATTGTCCTGATGAAAGGTGGATTTGCTTCCCAGTGTCTGTTGGAAAGCAGACGGAAGCAGGTTTTCCTCTAGACTTTGCCTGAGCACTATTTTTTTTTTTTTATCCCCCAAAAACTCCCTAGTCCTTGCCGATGACAAGCAAAACCATAACATGATGCAGCCACCACCATGATTGAAAATATGAAGAGTGGTGATGTGTTGTGCTGGATTTGCCCCAAACATAATTCTTTATATTCTGTACAGGCTTCCTTTTTTCATTCTGTCATTTAGGTTAGTATTGTAGAGTAACTACAATGTTGTTGATCCATCCTCAGTTTTCTCCTATCACAGCCATTTAACTCTCTAGCTGGTTTTATGGTGAATTTGCTGAGAGGTTTCCTTCCTCGGCTTCAATTAAGTTAGGAAGGACACCTCTATCTTTGGACACCTCTATCTTTATAGTAACTGGGTTTATTATAATGGCGCCGGAGGGGATGGCTGCCGTCTTCAGGTTCCTAACCAACTGTGCTATTTTGTTTGTTTTTTTCGCATTGTTTGTAACTCATTTTGTACATAATGTTGCTGCTACCGTCTCTTATGACCGAAAAGAGCTTCTGAACTGGGTGAAGAGGGATCCTTTTTTAATGAGTCCGACTCAAAGGATATACTGCTTTGTCAAGACAAGGCCCAAATCCCCGTTATCAGAGTGAAGAAAATACAGAGGAAAAGGGGAAGGAGGGTGGGGTGCCTTGTCAGAAATTTGCAGACGAGTAGGTAAACCACCGTTTCCCTCCGTATTATTGACCAACATGCAATCATTGGAAAACAAACTGGACAATCTACGATTAAGACTATCCTACCAACTGGCCATTCTAAACTGTAATATCTTATGCTTCACCGAGACATGGCTGAACGACGACACAGAGAGCTGGCTGGTTGGCAGGACAGAGCAGCTACGTCTGGTAAGATGAAGGGCAGGGAAGTGTGTCTATTTGTCAATAACTCCTGGTGCGTGATGTCTGATATTAAAGAAGTCTTGAGGTATTGCTCGCCTGAAATAGAATACCTCATTATAAGCTGTAGACCACACTATCTACCAAGAGAGTTCTCATCTATATTATTCTTAGCCGTCTATTTATCACCACAAACCGATGCTGGCACTAAGACCGCACTCAATGATTTGTATAAGGCCATAAGCAAACAAGAAAATGCTCATCCAGAAGCCTAGTGGCCGGGGACTTTATTGCAGGAAAACTTAAATCCGTTTTACCTCATTTCTACCAGCATGTCACATGTGCAAACAGAAACACATACAAAGCCCTCCTTTGCCCTCCATTTGGCACATCTGACCATAATTATATCCTCCTGATTCCTGCTTACAAGAAAAAACTAAACCAGGAAGTACCAGTGACTCGCTCAATATGGAAGCCTGGAATATGTTCCAGGATTCCTCCAATGGCATTGAGGAGTAAACCACCTCAGTCACCGGCTTCATCAATAAGTGCATCAACGACGTCATCCCCACAGTGACTGTATATACATTTCTCAACCAGAAGCCATGGATTACAGGCAACATGTGCACCGAGCTACAGGCTAGAGCTGCCTCTTTCAAGGAGAACGACACTAATCTGAACGGTTATAATAAATCTCGCTATGCCCTCAGACGAACCATTAAACAGGCAAAGCGTCAATGCAGGACTAAGATTGAATCCTACTACATCGGCTCTGACGCTCGTCAGATGTGGGAGGGCTTGAAAAAGATTGTGGACTACAAAGGGAAACCCAGCCACAAGCTTTCCAGTGATGCAAGCCTACCAGACAAGCTAAATGCATTTTAGCCTCGCTTCGAGGCAAGCAACACTGAAGCATGCATGAGAGCACCAACTGTTCTGGACGACTGTGTGATCACGCTCCCCGTAGCCGGTGTGAGCAAGACCTTTTAAACAGGTCAACATTCACAAAGCCGCATTACCAGACGGATTACCAGGACGTGTACTCAAAGAATGCGAGGACTAACTGGCAAGTGTCTTCACTGACATTTTCAACCTCTACTTGACCGAGTCTGTAATACCTACATGTTTCCAACAGACCACCATAGTCCCTGTGCCAAAGAAAGCGAAGGCATTCTTCTTAAATGATTACCGTCCCGTAGCACTCATGTCGGTAGCCATGAAGTATTTAAAATGCTGGTCATGGTTCAGATCAATACTATCATGCCGGAAACCCTAGACCCACTCCAATTCGCATACCACCCCAACAGATCCACTCAATCGCACTCCACACTGTCCTTTCACACCCGGACAAAAGGAACACCTATGTGAGAATGCTGTTCAGCTCAGCATTCAACACCATATTATTCCCACAAAGTTCACCACTAAGCTAAGGACCCTGGGACACCTCCCTCTGCAACTGGATCCTAAACTTCCAGACGGGCTGCCCCCAGGTTGTAAAGGTAGGCAACAACACGTCTGCCACGCTGATCCTCAACACTGGGACCCCACAGAGGTGTGTGCTTATTCACCTCCTGTACTCCCTGTTCACCCACTACTGCGTTGCCAAGCACGACTCCAACACCATCATTAAGTTTGCCGACGACACAACAGCAGGAGGCCTTATCACTGACAACGATGAGACAGCCTATAGCTAAGAGGTCAGAGACCTGGCAATGTGTGATGCCAGAACAACAACCTCTCCCTCAATGTGAACAAGACAAAGGAGCTGATCGTGGACTATAGGAAAAGGAGGGCCGAACAGGCCCCCATTAACATCGACGGGGCTGAAGTCGAAAGTTAAGTTCATTGGTGTCCACATCACTAACAAACTATCATGGTCCAAACACACCAAGACAGTAATGAGGAGTGCACGACAACACCTTTTCCCCCTCAGGAGACTGAAAAGATTTGGCATGGGTCCCCAGATACTGAAAGAATATTACAGCTGCACCATCGAGTGCATCCTGACCGGTTGCGTCACCGCCTGGTATGGCAACTGCTCGGCATCTGACCGTAAGGCGCTATAGAGGGTAGTGCGTATGGCCTAGTACATCACTGGGCCAAGCTTCCTGACATCCGGGACCTATATATTAGGCAGTGTCAGAGGAAGGTCCAAAAATTGTCAAAGAATCCAGTCACCCAAGTTGTAGACTGTTCTCTCTGCTTCCGCACGGAAAGCGGTACCGGAGCGGCAAGTCTAGGACCAAAAGGCTCCTTAACAGCTTCTACTCCCAAGCCATAAGACTGCTGAACAATTAATCAAATGGAGACCTGGACTTTTTTTTAAAAATGTACATTGCTGCTACTCAATGTTTATTATCTATGCATAGTCACTTTACAAATGACCTCGACTAACCTGTACTCCCACACATTGACTCGGTACCGGTACCCCCTGTATATAGCCTCGTTACTATTGTGTAATTTTCTTGTTACTTTTTTAATTATATTTTTTACTTTAGTATATTTAATAAATATTTTCTTTACTATTTCTTGAACCTTTCACTGTTATATTCAACGCATGTGACAATTCAAATTTGATTTGAAAACCTCCCTGCTCTTTGTTGTTGAATCCGTTCTTGAAATTCACTGCTCGACTGACTTGTTAAGCACATTTCTACTCTTAAAGTTATTTTGGCTTGTCATAACAAAGTGTTTGAATAATTGACTCAAAACATTTCAGCTTTTCATTTAATATTAATTTGTAAACATTTATAAAAACATAAATCCACTTTGACGTTATGTGTTATTCTGTGTAGCTCAGTGACAAAAAATCTAAATATTTTCCATTTTAGATTCAGGCTGCAAAACAACAAAGTGTGGAAAAGGTTAAGGGGTGTGAATACTTTCTGAAGGTACTGTAGATGTACTGTAGAGCGAGACCGAGACAGATACAATTGTTTGTTGATTACATTTTTTTAAGGCAACTAGCTGCAATAGTGTTGTGAGTTTTCCCAACTTTTGGGAATATAACTGAACCGACATAGATTCTCAAGTCGAATTTTACTGTATGTTCACTCAACTTTGAACACTGAGCACTGAATTTTAGGTTGAGTGAACATACAATTCAAGTTGAGAATGTATTCTACATGATTTGCATATTACCCAGTGTAAAATTAAAGTATTTATGACAATACATTACATAATGTATATCATAAGGCTTTTCTTTGAGAGTTACACCCTAACGCAGAAGTCTAAAACTCCTGGTCTACAGGCTACATCAAGCCTCCTAGTCACATTATGCTGGTTTGCAAAGCAATGTGTAATTCCTATTGGATATCCAACAATTGGAACTTTAAATCACCCACAACCTGCATTGAGAATGACTGCCAGGGTAGGATAGATTGATTATTGTGACTACCTAAATCATATAAGTTGGAACTGCCATCTCAGTAACAGGTACAGAAAAGTCAAACTACTTACAGATTGGATTAGTAATTCATTTTTATTTTATTTATGTTTGTGTAGCATAATATTCGAAGAATTAACGTACGTGCAAAAACACATCTCTCTCTCTTTCTCTCTCATCACCCTCTCTCTCTCTCTCTCTCTCTCTCTCTCATCACTATCGAGATATGATACTCCAACCCTTCTCAGATTTGTCCTCATCCCTCTCCCAATTTAGATGTGACCTTTTTATCCGCCTGCCACCTCAACGGTAAACTAGCTTGAGACATGAAAATAGGATAAACTCATGAAGGACATGTAAGCCTGTATGGAGTTGATGTACAGTGTTTTCTGTTGGGGGCAGGGGGCGGGACTACAATTAGAGATGGGGCTGGGTGGTGACTCACTGCAGATCCAGAACACTTGATTTGACGTGCATCTGATGTATTTATAGTGCTCTCTCTTTCTCGCTCTCTCTCTCTCTCTCTCTCACTGCAAATGCAGCACTTGTAAAATAAGCCCTCATCATAAATAATGCATTGCCTGAAGTTGCCTTTCCCTCAAAATAGGATGCAAGTACAGCATGCTAGTTTCCTGCATTCATAATTGTCCCCTGCTTTATTTTATATATTTTTATCTCTCTGTCCTGTGGTGATGAAGCAGTTTCCGCCATAAAATATCGCCCTGTTCCCTATTTGGTGCACTACTTTTGACAAGCACACTATTGGCATAAGTCAAAAGTAGTGCACTTTATAGGGGATAGGGTGCCATTTGGGATGCACATATCTCCCTTCATTAATAACTTACTCCCTGGTTGGGATGCCCTTGTCTCGACAAGGAGCTCTAAATGTGTACAAGTGGTTAGGAGGGCAGGCAGGCAGGCAGGCAGGCAGGCACTCATCTCTGCTGCTCAATGAGCCCAGGCCCGTTCTGTCCTGTCCTCCTTCTTAAGGAGGTACTTATTTATGCAGGGTGATAAAAAGTACATAAAATAAAAGCAAGACAGGGGAGTAGGGAGGGACTAGTGTAGCCTGGGCCAGGGTGTTGTCATTGTGGGTAAAATGACCTAAATCCCATTAGAAACTGGGTTGTTTGGGTGGAGTTGAGTCAGTGTCAGTGTGTTGGCAGCAGCCACTCAATGTTAGTGGTGGCTGTTTAACAGTCTGATAGCCTTGAGATAGAAGCTGTTTTTCAGTCTCTCGGTCCCAGCTTTGATGCACCTGTACTGACCTCGCCTTCTGGATGATAGCGGGGTGAACAGGCAGTGGCTCGGGTGGTTGATGTCCTTGATGATCTTTATGGCCTTCCTGTGACATCGGGTGGTGTAGGTGTCCTGGAGGGCAGGTAGTTTGCCCCCGGTGATGCGTTGTGCAGACCTCACTACCCTCTGGAGAGCCTTACGGTTGAGGGCGGAGCAGTTGCCGTACCAGGCGGTGATACAGCCCGCCAGGATGCTCTCGATTGTGCATCTGTAGAAGTTTGTGAGTGCTTTTGGTGACAAGCCGAATTTCTTCAGCCTCCTGAGGTTGAAGAGGCGCTGCTGCGCCTTCTTCACAATGCTGTCTGTGTGAGTGGACCAATTCAGTTTGTCTGTGATGTGTATGCCGAGGAACTTAAAACTTGCTACCCTCTCCACTACTGTTCCATCGATGTGGATAGGGGGGTGTTCCCTCTGCTGTTTCCTGAAGTCCACAATCATCTCCTTAGTTTTGTTGACGTTGAGTGTGAGGTTATTTTCCTGACACCACACTCCGAGGGCCCTCACCTCCTCCCTGTAGGCCGTCTCGTCGTTGTTGGTAATCAAGCCTACCACTGTTGTGTCGTCCGCAAACTTGATGATTGAGTTGGAGGCGTGCGTGGCCACGCAGTCGTGGGTGAACAGGGAGTACAGGAGAGGGCTCAGAACGCACCCTTGTGGGGCCCCAGTGTTGAGGATCAGCGGGGAGGAGATGTTGTTGCCTACCCTCACCACCTGGGGGCGGCCCGTCAGGAAGTCCAGTACCCAGTGGTCCTTGACTAGTCTCTCAAAGCACTTCATGATGACGGAAGTGAGTGCTACGGGGCGGTAGTCGTTTAGCTCAGTTACCTTAGCTTTCTTGGGAACAGGAACAATGGTGGCCCTCTTGAAGCATGTGGGAACAGCAGACTGGTATAGGGATTGATTGAATATGTCCGTAAACACACCGGCCAGCTGGTCTGCGCATGCTCTGAGGGCGCGGCTGGGGATGCCGTCTGGGCCTGCAGCCTTGCGAGGGTTAACACGTTTAAATGTCTTACTCACCTCGGCTGCAGTGAAGGAGAGACCGCAAGTTTTCGTTGCAGGCCGTGTCAGTGGCACTGTATTGTCCTCAAAGCGGGCAAAAAAGTTATTTAGTCTGCCTGGGAGCAGGACATCCTGGTCCGTGACTGGGCTGGATTTCTTCCTGTAGTCCGTGATTGACTGTAGACCCTGCCACATGCCTCTTGTGTCTGAGCCGTTGAATTGAGATTCTACTTTGTCTCTGTACTGACGCTTAGCTTGTTTGATAGCCTTGCGGAGGGAATAGCTGCACTGTTTGTATTCGGTCATGTTACCAGACACCTTGCCCTGATTAAAAGCAGCGGTTCGCGCTTTCAGTTTCACACGAATGCTGCCATCAATCCACGGTTTCTGGTTAGGGAATGTTTTAATCGTTGCTATGGGAACGACATCTTCAACGCACGTTCTAATGAACTCGCACACCGAATCAGCGTATTCGTCAATGTTGTTGTCTGACGCAATACGAAACATGTCCCAGTCCATTGGTTGATGTTTTTCCTTTGAGAAATAAAGAAGTAGAGCTGTCCAGAACGAGGATCGAGTGAAGTGTACTGTTGTGGTTGAGGCGCGCGACCTGAAAGCACGCTCCACTTTGTTTTCCTCCTGTATTGAACACAGTTTATTCCGTCTTAAATTTGATGGATTATTTACGTGGAAAAATACCTAAAGTTGGATTAGGAAAGGTGTTTGAAATGTTTGGATCAAGGTTACAGGTAACTAATTAGATCATGTGTAGTCATGTTGCAGGAGTTGGAACCGGTGTATTTTCTGAATCATACGCGCCAAATAAATTGACATTTTGGATATATAACGACAGAATTTTTCGAATAAAAGGACCATTTGTGATGTTCAATGGATGTATTGGAGTGCCAACAGAAGAAAATGTTCAAAGGTAAGGCATGCATTATATGTTATTTCTGACTTTTGTGTCGTAGAAGTAGACCAAAGTGCAGGGTGGTAAGCGTACATTTTCTTTTCTTTTAAAATGTCGCCAACAAAAGAAAGAATCAACCGTGAAGCTTACAGGGATAAGTGCCACAAACAAAGTTAACTACCCACACTGAAAGGAGGGAAAAAGGGCTACCTAAATATGATTCCCAATCAGAGACAAGGATAGACAGCTGTCCCTGATTGAGAACCATACCCGGCCAACACAAATCATAGAAATAAAGGACATAGAATGCCCACCCAAATCACACCCTGACCAAACCAAAAAGAGACATAAAAAAGGCTCTCTAAGGTCAGGGCGCGACACATGGTATGCTTTACGGCAAAAGCATACCATGCGATTATCTGAGGACAGCGCCCTACATCAAAATAATTTTCCAACCAGCACAGGCTTCACAAAAATCCCTAATAGCAATAAAATAAATCACTTACCTTTGAAGATTCTCCTCTGTTTGCAATCCCAAGGGTCCCAGCTACACAATGATTGTTTGTTTTGTTCAATAAAGTCCTTCTTTATATCCAAAAAGTTTGTTTAGTTGGTGCCATTGATTTCAGTAATCTACTCCTTCAACATGCATACAAAGGAATCCAAAAAGCTACCGGTAAACTTCATCCAAACAAGTCAAACAATGTTTCTAATCAATCCTCTGGAGAAAAGGAGAATAACGAAGAGCGCGCCCTCGTTCACACGAGTCAAAAATCTCCCTGTCCTGATGAGAACACCTTGGATAAACTACAACTACTTGTTCTTCCTTGAAACAAGCCTGAAACCCTTTCTAAAGACTGTTGACATGTAGTGGAAGCCATTGGAACTGCAATCTGGGTCCTATTTTTTTGCATATCCCATAGGATATAATATCCCATGTGACCTCAAAAGGAAATCATTTCTGGCTGGATTTTCCTCTGGTTTTCGCCTGCCATATTAGTTCTATTATACTCACAGACATTATTTTAACAGTTTTAGAAACTTCATAGTGTTTTCTATCCAATTCTACCAATTGTATGCATATCCTAGCTGGCACGACTTACGCCGAAGTCGGTCCCTCTCCTTGTTCGGGCGGGGTTCGGCGGTCGACGTCACCGACCTTGTAGCCATCGCCAATCCACTTTTTATTTTCCATTTGTTTTGTCTTTGTTTTACACACCTGGTTTCTATTCCCCAAATACATGTTCATTATTTAACCCTCTGTTTTCCCCATGGTTTTTGTGCGTGATTGTTACATGCATGTTTGGTCCGTTATTGTGGGCTCGGTTTTATGACATGTTTGTTATGGCGTGTACTGGAGGCAAAGTCAGGTGCAGGAGAGCAGAGTATAGTTAACTTCTTATGGCTGGGGGCAGTATTGAGTAGCTTGGATGAATAAGGTACCCAGAGGTGCACAGAGTAAACTGCCTTTTTTTATTTATTTTTATTTTGTTTTAAATCAAATCAAATTTGATTTGTAACATACACATGGATAGCAGATGTTAATGCGAGTGTAGCGAAATGCTTGTGCTTCTAGTTCTGACAATGCAGTAATAACCAACGAGTAATCTAGCTAACAATTCCAAAACTACTACCTTATACACACAAGTGTAAAGGGATAAAGAATATGTACATAAAGATATATGAATGAGTGATGGTACAGAGTGGCATAGGCAAGATGCAGTAGATGGTATCGAGTACAGTATATACATATGAGATGAGTATGTAAACAAAGTGGCATAGTTTAAAGTGGCTAGTGATACATGTATTACATAAAGATGCAGTAGATGATATAGAGTACAGTATATACGTACACTTATGAGATAAATAATGTAGGGTATGTAAACATTATATTAAGTAGCATTGTTTAAAGTGGCTAGTGATATATTTTACATCAATTCCCATCAATTCCCATTATTAAAGTGGCTGGAGTTGAGTCAGTGTGTTGGCAGCAGCCACTCAATGTTAGTGGTGGCTGTTTAACAGTCTGATGGCCTTGAGATAGAAGCTGTTTTTCAGTCTCTCGGTCCCAGCTTTGATGCACCTGTACTGACCTCGCCTTTTGGATGATAGCGGGGTGAACAGGCAGTGGCTCGGGTGGTTGTTGTCCTTGATGATCTTTATGGCCTTCCTGTGACATCGGGTGGTGTAGGTGTCCTGGAGGGCAGGTAGTTTGCACCGGTGATGCGTTGTGCAGACCTCACTACTATCTGGAGAGCCTTACGGTTGTGGGCGGAGCAGTTGACGTACCAGGCGGTGATACAGCCCGATAGGATGCTCTCGATTGTGCATCTGTAGAAGTTTGTGAGTGCTTTTGGTGACAAGCCAACTTTCTTCAGCCTCCTGAGGTTGAAGAGGCGCTGCTGCACCTTCTTCACGATGCTGTCTGTGTGGGTGGACCAATTCAGTTTGTCTGTGATGTGTACGCCGAGGAACTTAAAACTTATTACCCTCTCCACTACTGTTCCATCGATGTGGATAGGGGGGTGTTCCCTCTGCTGTTTCCTGAAGTCCACAATCATCTCCTTAGTTTTGTTGACGTTGAGTGTGAGGTTATTTTCCTGACACCACACTCCGAGGGCCCTCACCTCCTCCCTGTAGGCCGTCTCGTCGTTGTTGGTAATCAAGCCTACCACTGTTGTGTCGTCCGCAAACTTGATGATTGAGTTGGAGGCGTGCGTGGCCACGCAGTCGTGGGTGATCAGGGAGTACAGGAGAGGGCTCAGAAAGCACCCTTGTGGGGCCCCAGTGTTGAGGATCAGCGGGGTGGAGATGTTGTTACCTACCCTCACCACCTGGGGGCGGCCCGTCAGGAAGTCCAGCACCCAGTTGCACAGGGCGGGGTCGAGACCCAGGGTCTCGAGCTTGATGACGAGTTTGGAGGGTACTATGGTGTTAAATGCTGAGCTGTAGTCGATGAACAGCATTCTCACATAGGTATTCCTCTTGTCCAGATGGGTTAGGGCAGTGTGCAGTGTGGTTGAGATTGCATCGTCTGTGGCCCTATTTGGGCGGAAAGCAAATCGGAGTGAGTCTAGGGTGTCAGGTAGGGTGGAGGTGATATGGTCCTTGACTAGTCTCTCAAAGCACTTCATGATGATGGAAGTGAGTGCTAGGGGCGGTAGTCGTTTAGCTCAGTTACCTTAGCTTTCTTGGGAACAGGAACAATGGTGGCCCTCTTGAAGCATGTGGGAACAGCAGACTGGGATAGGGATTGATTGAATATGTCCGTATACACACCAGCCAGCTGGTCTGCGCATGCTCTGAGGGCACGGCTGGGGATGCCGTCTGGGCCTGCAGCCTTGCGAGGGTTAACACGTTTAAATGTTTTACTCACCTCGGCTGCAGTGAAGGAGAGTCCGCATATTTTGGTTGCGGGCCGTGTCAGTGGCACTGTATTGTCCTCAAAGCGGGCAAAAAAGTTATTTAGTCTGCCTGGTAGCAAGACATCCTGGTCCGTGACTGGGCTGGTTTTCTTTTTGTAATCCGTGATTGACTGTAGACCCTGCCACATACCTCTTGTGTCTGAGCCGTTGAATTGCGATTCTACTTTGTCTCTATACTGACGCTTAGCTTGTTTGATTGCCTTGCGGAGGGAATAGCTACACTGTTTGTATTCGGTCATGTTTCCGGTCACCTTGCCCTGATTAAAAGCAGTGGTTCGCGCTTTCAGTTTCACGCGAATGCTGCCATCAATCCACGGTTTCTGGTTTGGGAATGTTTTAATCGTTGCTATGGGAACGACATCTTCATCGCACGTTCTAATGAACTCGCTCACCGAATCAGCGTATTCGTCAATGTTGTTGTTTGATGCAATACGACACATATCCCAGTCCACGTGATGGAAGCAGTCTTGGAGCGTGGAATCAGATTGGTCGGACCAGCGTTGAACAGACCTCAGCGTGGGAGCTTCTTGTTTTAGCTTCTGTCTGTAGGCAGGGAGCAACAAAATGTAGTCGTGGTCAGCTTTTCCGAAAGGAGGGTGGGGGAGAGCCTTATATGCATCGCGGAAGTTAGAATAGCAATGATCCAAGGTTTTACCAGTCCTGGTTGCGCAATCGATATGCTGATACAATTTAGGGAGTCTTGTTTTCAGATTAGCCTTGTTAAAACCCCAGCTACAATGAATGCAGCCTCAGGATATGTGGATTCCAGTTTGCAAAGAGTCAAATACAGTTTGTTCAGAGCCATCGATGTGTCTGCTAGGGGGGGGAATATATACGGCTGTGATTATAATCGAAGAGAATTCCCTTGGTAGATAATGCGGTCGACATTTGATTGTGAGGAATTCTAAATCAAGTGAACAGAAGGACTTGAGTTCCTGTATGTTGTTGTGACCACACCACGTCTCGTTAACCATAAAGCATACGCCCCCGCCCCTCTTCTTACCAGAAAGATGTTTGTTTCTGTCGGCGCGATGCGTGGAGAAACCAGCTTGCTGCAC
The DNA here is from genome assembly GCF_045791955.1 of Oncorhynchus clarkii lewisi. Taxonomy (NCBI): domain Eukaryota; kingdom Metazoa; phylum Chordata; class Actinopteri; order Salmoniformes; family Salmonidae; genus Oncorhynchus; species Oncorhynchus clarkii. The sequence goes on from NC_092166.1 coordinate 66,857,959, forward strand.
CGACTCCGATAGCGTCTCTCGAGTGAGCCATGTTTCCGTGAAGCAAAGAACGTTACAGTCCCTGATGTCCCTCTGGAATGCTACCCTTGCTCGGATTTCATCAACCTTGTTGTCAAGAGACTGGACATTGGCAAGAAATATGCTAGGGAGTGGTGCGCAATGTGCCCGTCTCCGGAGTCTGACCAGAACACCGCTTCGTTTCCCTCTTTTACGAAGTCGTTTTTTTGGGTCGCCGGCTGGGATCCATTCCGTTGTCCTGGGTGAAAGGCAGAACACAGGATCCGCTTCGCGAAAGTCATATTCTTGGTCGTACTGATGGTGAGTTGACGCTGCTCTTATATTCAGTAGTTCTTCTCGACTGTATGTAATGAAACCTAAGATGACCTGGGGTACCAATGTAAGAAATAACACGTAAAAAAAACAAAAAACTGCATAGTTTCCTAGGAACGCGAAGCGAGGTGGCCATCTCTGTCGGAGCTGGAAGTAGACCTGCTCCTCAGTCCCAGTTGCTAATATATGCATAGTATTATATTTGGATAGAAAACACTCTGAAGTTTCTAAAACTGTTTGAATGATGTCTGTGAGTAAAACAAAACTCATATGGCAGGCAAAAACCTGAGAAAAAATCCACCAGGAAGTGGGAAATCTGAGGTTGGACGATTTTCAACTCAGCCCCTATTAAAGATACAGTGGAATATTGGTCATGTTGCACTTCCTAAGGCTTCCACTAGATGTCAACCGTTTTTAGAAACTTGTTTGAGGCTTCTACTGTAAAGGAGGGGCTCATACGGGCTCTTTGAGTCAGTGGTCTGGCAGATTGCCACGAGCTGGTCACGCGCATTCACATGAGAGGTAGCTTTTCTACAGACAACGGAATTCTCCGGGTGGAACATTAACATTAAGTTTTATGTTAAAAACATCCTAAAGATTGATTCTATACATCGTATGACATGTTTCTGACATTTCGTCTGCAACTAGTGAACGCGCTTCGTGAGGTTGGATTTGTTTACAAAACGAGCTAACAAAAGTAGCTATTTGGACATAAATGAGGGACATTATCGAACAAATCAAACATTTATTGTGGAACTGGGATTCCTGGGATTGCATTCTGATGAAGATCATCAAAGGTAAGTGAATATTTATAATGCTATTTCTGACTAATGTTGACAACACAACATGGCGGATATTTTTTGGGCTGCTTTGGTCTCTGAGCGCCGTATTCAGATTATTGCATGGTGTGCTTTTTCCGTAAAGTTTTTTTGAAATCTGACACAGCGGTTGCATTAAGGAGAAGTTTATCTAAAGTTCCATTTATAATAGTTGGATCTTTTATCAATATTTATTATGAGTATTTCTGTGAAATCTCTGTGAGTTTGCTCTCTGCAAAGTAACCTGATGTTTTTGGAACTACTGAACATAACGCGCCAATGTATACTGAGATTTTTCAATATAAATATGAACTTTATCGAACAAAACATAAATGTATTGTGTAACATGAAGTCCTATGAGTGTCATCTGATGAAGATCATCAAAGGTTAGTGATACATTTTATCTCTATTTCTGAGTTTTGTGACTTCTCTCTTTGGCTGGAAAAATGTCTGTGTTTTTCAGTGACTTGGCTCTGACCTAACATAATCGTTTGTGGTGCTTTCGCCGTAAAGCTTATTTGAAATCGGACACTGTGGTGGGATTAACAAGAAGTGTATCTTTACAATGGTTTGAAATAGTAGTTCTATGTTTGAGGAATTTTAATTATAGGATTTCTGTTGTTTTGAATTTGGCGCCCTGCACTTTCACTGGCTGTTGTCATATCGATCCCGAGATTTCAGCCCTAAGAAGTTTTTAACAGGTGCACATTTATTTTCCGTTCCAAAACGAGAGCACTACAATAATCAAACGTGCTCAAAACACAGAACATAAATAAAAGTCAAGCGCATAAATCAAACACCACATAACATGAAACAATTACACACAAATGCATGATGGGAAACAGAAGGTTAAATACACGTAGATTAATTGGGGAAATGAAAACCAGGTGTGTATGGAACAAGACAAGACAAATGCTGGTCTCAGAGCATTTTGTATTGCTCTGTATGTAAATCCAAGACACTCTGTTTAGTATGATATGTTACTTTATGTATGGTATGTATTAATTTGTGGATGTCCTTCACCCATTTCGTATGATATGTTACGAATTGCAATTCATATTATATGGTATGAATTCGCAGTGTACAATATGTTACACATTTGCAAAATGTACAATATGTTACAAATTAGCAAAACATGATATATTATGAATTTTAGCTAGGTGGCTAATATTATCTAGGCTAGTGGATAGGATTAGGAGGAGGAGGAGGAGTTCGGTTAAAGGGTTAAGATTAGGTTAAGGGAAGGGTTACCTATAAGGGTTAAGGTTAGGGTTAGGTGACAGATTAGCTAAAAGGGATAAGGTTAGGGGGCAGGATCAGCTAACATGCTGGTTTCTGCCACCAACCCCCTACTTTTCCGACTCTGCTGCTCCTCAATCACATGCACATGCACACGGTGAAGGGCAACATGCACACATGCACAAACACACACACACACACACACACAAACAATGTAGGGTGAAGGAGTGAGGGCCGGGCAGCTCCATGTGATGAGGGGCCATTTCCTGCTTTAATCGCTCCATAACGATAACATCTGGTCCTGAGCTACTAATCAAGGAGAGAGGTGGGTAGGGGTCTGGCACTTGAAAATAAAGATCTAGCTAGCTCTCTCTTTCACACACACACACACACACACACACACACACACACACACACACACACACACACACACACACACACACGCAGGAAAAATGTTTAAGAAGTATCGTTAGTATCGTCCTAGCCGGCATTTGGCAAAAGTGTCTCTCTATTTGCATCTATCTGCCATCACCATCGTTCCTCTGAGACCAAAGCTTGTTTTTCTCATTCACAGTGTCTGTGTGACACAACATGGGTCCCATACCATCTGTTGCTGTGTGTCAGCTTGCTCAGTGACCTATTGAGAAACATGGAAACTGTTAACCCCCCATGGACCCATATGTAGTGTTCAACTTCTAGTTCAAGTTTATTTTCCATCTAATAAATACTGTACATTGCAGGATTGGGGTCAATTCCATTTTAATTCCATCTAAATTCCAGTCAATTTAGGAACTACAGTGAAATTCCAATTCCAATTATCTTCAATTCCATTTGATGAGCAAAATTTGAATTTGGTTTACTTTTTGAATTACTGGAGTTTAAATGGAATTGACCCCAATCCTGCAATGTACAGTATTTATTAGATGGAAAATAAACTTGAACTAGAAGTTGAACACTACATATGGGTGGGCATCTTTCTCACCAGATATTAGTTTAACACTTGTTTGAAATGACAAAAAACTGTCTCTCACCCTCAGGTAACCCTGGTGGTCTTTGACCTTGTAAAAGGAAAACTGATGTTCAGTTTTAGTTGTATGGACTCAAGTTCATACAAGTCTTATACTTCATACAGCTTCAGGGGACTTTCTATCTGTAAAGCCAGAACTGATTTTATTTTTAAATCCATATTTCACTTCCATTGATCGCCCCATCTTCTCTGACTGCATCTTAACCCTGAGATCGTATGTTGTTGGTTCCAGGAAACGAGAGGCATATTTTGCTAATGTTGATTGAGTAAACATATGCCACTAAAACACAAGGATGGGGGCCTTTAGATGGGCAACACCATTAGTGGGGGGTCTCTGTCTGTCAGAACTCCCATACTGTGGGATATAAAAGAGGCCCTGTGTGTCCCCAGGCGCTCTCATTTGTTGACTTCTGTAACCGTAAAAGCCTTAGTTTCGTGCATGTTAACATCAGAAGCCTCCTCCCTAAGTTTGTTTTGCTCACTGCTTTAGCACACTCCGCCAACCCTGATGATCTTGCCGTGTCTGAATCCTGGCTTAGGAAGGCCACAAAAAAATCAGAGATTTCCATCCCCAACTGCAACATTTTCCGTCAAGATAGAACTGCCGAAGTGTCACGATCGTTGATGTAAAGATGGTCGGACCAAAGTGCAGCGTGGTGTGGTTCCATCATATTTTATTAGAAGTGAAACACACAGAAAATAATAAAGCGCAAAACGAAACGTGAAGCTAATGTAGTGCTCGCAGGCAACTATATATAGACAAGAGCCCACAAACAACAGGTGGACAGCTGCCTCTGATTGGGAACCATACCAGGCCAACATAGAAAATAAAAAATTTGACTGCCCACCCTAGTCACACCCTGATCTAACCAAAATAGAGAAATAAAAGGTTCTCTAAGGTCAGGGCGTGACACAAAGGGGGATGAGTTGCAATCTACTGCAGAGATAGCTTGCAAAGTTCTGTCATACTTTCCAGGTCTATGCCCAAACAGTTCTCCAGAAATAAATCTCTCACTGTTGCCACCTGTTATTGACTCCTCAGCTCCGAGCTGTGCCCTGGAAACCAAATGTGAAGTTATTGCCCCCCAATCTATCTTCAGAGTTTGTGCCTTTATGTGACCTAAACTGGGATATGCTTAACACCCCGGCTGTCCTACAATCTAAGCTAGATGCCCTCAATCTCACACAAATCATCAAGGAACCCACCAGGTACAACCCTAAATCCGTAAACATGGGCACCCTCATAGATATTATCCTGACCAACTTGCCCTCCAAATACACCTCTGCTGTTTTCAATCAGGATCTCAGCGATCTGCCTCATTGCCTCACTGCCTCATTGCCTGCATCCGTTATGGGTCCGCGGTCAAACAACCACACTTCACCACTGTCAAACACTCCCTAAAACACTTTCTAATCGACCTGGCCCGGGTATCCTAGAAGGATATTGACCTCATTCTGTCAGTAGAGGATACCTGGTCGCTCTTCTACAAAGGGTGTGATACTCTAGACCCAAACTGTTACAGACCTATATCTATCCTGCCCTGCCTTTCTAAAGTCTTCGAAAGCCAAATTAATAAACAGATCACTGACCATTTCAAATCCCACAGTATCTTCTCCGCTGTGCAATACTGTTTCCGAGCTGGTCACGGGTGCACCTCAGCCACGCTCAAGGTACTAGACAATATCATAACCGCCATTGATAAAAGACAGTACTGTGCAGCCGTCTTCATCGAGATGGCCAAGACCTTTGACTCTGTCAATCACTGTATTCTTATCGACAGACTCAACCGCTGCCTTGGTTTCTCAAGTGACTGCCTCGCCTGGTTCACCAACGACTTCTCAGACAGAGTTCAGTGTGTCAAATCGGAGGGCCTGTTGTCCGGACCTCTGGAAGTCTCTATGGGGGTACCACAGGGTTCAATTCTCGGGCGGACAATTTTCTCTGTATATATCAATGATGTCGCTCTTGCTGCGGGTAATTCCCTGATCCACCTCTATGAAGACGACACCATTCTGTATACATCTGGCCCGTCGTTGGACAATGCCATACAACACTCCTTCCGTGACCTCTAATTGCTCTTAAACGCTAGTAAAACTAAATGCATGTTCTCCAACCGATCGCTGCCCGCACCCGCCCGCCCGACTAGCATTACTACTCTGGACGGTTCTGACTTAGAATATGTGGACAACTGCAAATACCTAGGTGTCTGGCTAGACTGTAAACTCTCCTTCCAGACTCACATTAAGCATCTCCAATCCAAAATTACATCTTGAATCGGCTTCCTATTTCGCAACAAGCCCCCTTCACTCATGCTGCCAAACATAGCCTCGTAAAACTGACTATCCTACCAATCCTCGACTTCGGCGGTCATTTACAAAATAGCCTCCAACACTCTACTCAGCAAACTGGATGCAGTCTATTACAGTGATATCCGTTTTGTCATCAAAGCCCCATATACCACCCACCACCGCGACCTGTATGCTTTCGTCGGCTGGCCCTCGTTACATATTCGTCGCCAGACCCACTGGCTCCAGGTCATCTAAGTCTTTGCTAGGTAAAGCTCCGCCTTATCTCAGCTCACTGGACACCATAGCAACACCCACCCGTAGCACACTGGTCATCCCCAAAGCCAACATCTACTTTGGCCGCCGTTCCTTCCAGTTCTCTGCTGCCAACGACTGGAACGAATTGCAAAAATCGCTGAAGTTGGAGACTTACATCTCCCTCACTAACTTTAAGCATCAGCTATCTGAGCAGCTTACCGATCGCTGCAGCTGTTCATTGCCAATCTGTAAATAGCCCATTCAACTACCTACCTTTTCCCCATATTGTTTTAATTGATCTTTTTTGCTCTTTTGTACACCAGTATTTATACTTGCACATCATCATCTGAACATTGATCACTACAGTTTTCATTTGGTAAATCGTAATGAATTCGCATCTATGGCCTATTTATTGCCTTACCTCCTTACTCCATTTGCACACACTGTATATAGATGTTTCTATTGTGTTATTGACTCTTCTTTTGTTTATCCTATGTGTAACTCTGTGTTGTTGTTTTTTGTTGCACTGCTTTGCTTTTTCTTGGCCAGGTAGCAGTTGTAAATGACAACTTGTTCTCAACTGGCCTACCTGGTTAAATAAAGAGGAAATAAAAATGTATCAGAGATGGAACATCAGTTCGTCTGCTTAGAGCTAGTTCAACTGGTGGTGATGCTTGATGAGCTATTCAACTGTACAATTACAGCATTTACATTTTTTTTATTTCACAACAGAGGCTTTAATGGATGACTCCATCACAAAAATCAGAAACACAAAATTCGTTATCCATCCGGCTCGAAGGGTGGCCATACAATACATACCCCATCCCTTCTAACCATCCAACTTGATTTATCGCTGTCCAACACAGCTCTCAAGCTATTAATTTAATGGTGTGGCTACTGAACAATCCAATAATACCATGACCCCTCCAATATTCCTCCATAACACTGCAACGTCCACTCAGTCTGCGTCCCAAATGGCACAATACTTTTCTCACACCATGATCTGTTTCACCTGTGTTGTGCTTGTTTCCACCCCCTCCAGGTGTTGCCCATTTTCTTCATTATCCCCTATGCATTTATACCTGTGTTTGCTGTTTGTCTGTTGCCAGTTCATCTTGTCAAGCATACCGGCAGTTTTCCCATACACCTGTTTTTCCTCTCTAGTCCCTGTTTTCTACTTTTCCCGGTTTTGACCATTCTGTCTGCTGTTCTGTACCTTGTGACACTGCCGTTGATTGCTGGCTTCTGCCTGCCCTGAGCCTGCCTGCCGTTCTGTACCTTTCGGACTCCGCTCTTTATTACTGACCTCTGCTTGACCTGTCGTTTGCCTGGCCCGTGTTTTTGTAATACATTTTTGTTACTTCGAACTGTCTGCGTCTGGGTCTTATCCTGAGGTCGGATAAAAAGTATTGCACTATGTAGGGCAGTGGTCACCAACCTCTTTGCAGTCAAGATCCCTTTCTGAATCAAAATGCAAACCAAGATCTACCACTCAGATTTTATTTTAGCATGACTTTTAAAAAATTAACCTATGCAACACTAACATATTAAAAACAGTACTGTAGCAATGAGGTTTGTGCAGTAGGCTATAGTGCTGGTTGTATTGCTAGGGGAAGTGGGGAGAATGTGTATTTTATGGCTTAAGAACATAAACATGAACTCACTCATAAAAACAGCAACGTTTTGCTTTATTCGTTGACAGTCTCTCTCTAGTCATGGTTTTAAACGTTTTAAAAACTCACAGTATAAACTTTGCTGTAGCTTTCTTTTACGTCTGCTACGTTACTGTAGCAGACGTAATCAGAGACATCCGATTGGCCAGTGGTACGCCTATAGTGCACTTGATTTGCTCTCTGAGCCCACCGGGAAAGCAGAGTTTGTACTTTCAGACACGTGAAGTGGTTACAAATGGGAACGCTTCGCCTACCCGGCGTGCATGGCAGCTGAATCGGGTGTACCTACCACCAGCAGCATGAGACAAATGTAAAAAAAAAAAAAAGTACGCAAGGCTTTATTGTTGGGTTTTTTACAGGATTGTTTGGTGATCAACTAGGAATGCCTTGGAGATCGACCGGTTGGTGACCACTGATGCAAGGAATATGGTGCCAGTTGGGGACTCAGACTCAGACCGTAGCAAGGGACCTAAAGGCTTGTCATCTTGCATTTCAATTTATTTAACTAGGCAAGTCAGTTTAGAACAAATTCTTATTTTTCAATGACAGCCTACACTGGCCAAACCCGGACGATGCTGGGCCAATTGTGCGCTGCCCTATGGGACTCCCAATCACGGCCGGTTATGATACAGCCTGGATTCAAACCAGGGTGTCTGTGGGGGTGCCTCTAGCACTGAGATGCATTGCCTTAGACTGCTGCACCATTCGGGAGCCCATGTTGTCTGGGACGGAAGTAGTTTGTACTGCAGAGAAGGGGACAGAGGGAGAGATGGAGGAAGATAGGGAGGGATGATGAGAGAGAGGGAAAGGAGAGAGTGAGAGAGAGAGAAAGAGAGAGAGTGAGAGAGAGAGAGAGATGGACATATTCATGGTGACATTTCACTGAAGCCTTCCATCATTCAGCTCTCAGGCTGTCACCAAGCATGACAGAACACATCACAGATACATTTGTAACCTTCTATGACAGCCTTATGACAAATGGCTGTCAGTAAGAAGCAGCAAGTGATTAGCACTAGCAGCATAAGAGGACAGTGGACCCTATATAGTCAAAAGTAATGCAGTATAAAGGAAACAGGCAGTCTGCCGGGAACAAGAAGAAGAAGAGAGGAGCAGTTCCTGACCTTTGGTGGGAGAGGAGAGGGATAAGTGATGTCAAATGATTGACATTAGAGTGACATGTCAAAGAGTGCGACGTTAGATTCGATGTGTTGGGAGCGAGAAGGGTGAAAATGTCACAGGAAAAAAAAACTGTTGGAATTGCATTCTGTAGCTTTGAGCTTTTTCTCTACAAGACCAATGGGAGAAAAACTGTATACACAGGTGGTCAGAATGAAATTATTATGCCTCAAGAAGATGTGTAGCTTATGATGAGGTTCTGTCACATGAAGATATGTAGGTTATGATGAGGTTTTGCCTCACATTTCAATACCTCAAATAGAGCCCATACAATACAGTAATCTACTACTTCTTTGAATTCATACCCCACTCTTTTGTTTTTGATACAACTTTTTGGGCCAATGCACTAGGGATAATTTGTTTAGCTCTCTCTATTCTGTATGCACAGACATTCTGCTTCTCCCTTAAGACCCAAAACATTCACGTCGTCCATATTGATTAGCCTGCACTAGATGCCTTTTGGGGATGCAAGCAATTGTTGAAAACTCAACCGCGGCTGCTTTCTAATGGAAAAGGAGGGCAAAGCATGTTTAATCCATACACATGCTTTGAATGATTTATTAACACTTATTTGGGTATGGAACCAATTTGTTTCATTACATGGTTTTGTTTATTTATTGAGCAGTGTGAACTATGTTAAAAATTAATTGGCAAATAATTGCTAACATAGCAAGACTTCATGCAGCAATGCTTGGTGAAATATTGCTTTACAAAGTGATCCAGATTGACCCCCTGTGTGAGGAGAAATGCTCCCAGCAGAATCAGCCTTTATTAAAAAGCTCTTACATAGCTAATGGAAGATATTATACATACCACCGATTGATGTTTAATTAAACTGATTTGATGTTTTATATTCACTGTGAAGAGGGAGAATTTAATTACAAATGGCAAGATGATGTTGGTTTGGATGGATGCTTGGTTAATTGCATTTTAGCTGTTTTGTTGTCATCTGTCTTCCTTATTCCTCAATTTCACTCCTCCTGAGGTTCATTCTGTAGTTTTCAGCCATAGCTCTCTCAATTCAATTCAAATGGGCTTCATAGGCATGGGAAATATGTTAACATTGCCAAGGCAAGTGAAATAAGCAATCACAAATGAACAGTTAAAGGTCTAATGCAGCCATTTTTATCTCAATATAACATTTCTGGGTAACAATTAAGTACCTTAATGTGATAGTTCAATTAAAGTGGTCGAAATGCCCCCAAAAAATAGCTTACTAGCAAAGAGCAATTTGCTAGGACTGAATTTTTCTAGGACTGTCTGGGAGTTGTCTGAGTGGGGAGGGAAAAACTGAAAACTAGCTGTTAATGGCACAACGGTTTGTAACTCTTTCTTATTGGTCTATTAACTAATTTACCTGGTTTACCTAATTTACCTGGTGACGTCACCAGGCAGTCCAAACTCCATCGCAAAATAAACAACAGAGAAGCAGCTGCAAATGATGAGTGTAAAAGTGTGTGTGTGACTGTATGTAAACTCAGCAAAAAAAGAAACGTCCCTTTTTCAGGACCCTGCCTTTCAAAGATAATTCATAAAAATCAAAATCTCCATTGTAAAGAATTTAAATACTGTTTCCAATGCTTGTTCAATGAACCATAAACAATTAATGAACATGCACCTGTGGAATGGTTGTTAAGACACTAACAGCTTACAGACGGTAGGCAATTAAGTTCACAGTTGTGAAAACTTAGGACACTAAAGAGGCCTATCTACTGACTCTGAAAAACACCAAAATAAAGATGCCCAGGGTCCCTGATAATCTGCGTGAACTCGCCTTAGGCATGCTGCAAGGAGGCATGAGGACTGCAGATGTGGCCAGGGCAATAAATTGCAATGTCCGGACTGCGAGACGCCTAAGAAAGCGCTACAGGGAGACAGGATGGACAGCTGATCATCCTCGCAGTGGCAGACCACATGTAACAACACCTACACAGGATCGGTACATCCGAACATCACAATTGCGGGACAGGTACAGGATGGCAACAACAATTGCCCAAGTTACACCAGGAATAGACAATCCCTACATCAGTGCTCAGACTGTCCGCAATAGGCTGAGAGAGGCTGGACTGAGTGCTTGTAGGCCTGTTGTAAGGCAGGTCCAACACCAGACATCACCGGCAATTACTTCGCCTATTGGCACAAACTCACCGTCGCTGGACCAGACAGGACAGGCAAAAAGTGCTCTTCACTGACGAGTCGCAGTTTTATCTCACCTGGGGTGATGGTTGGATTCGCAATTATCATCGAAGGAATGAGCGTTACACTGAGGCCTGTATTCTAGGCTTGGGATCAATTTGGAGGTTCAGAGGCCGTCATGGTCTTGGGCGGTGTGTCATAGCATCATCGGACTGAGCTTGTTGTCATTGCAGGCAATCTCAACGCTGTACATTACAGGGAAGACATCCCCCTCGTGGTACCCTTCCTGCAGGCTCATCCTGACATGACCCTCCAGCATGACAATGCCACCAGCCATACTGCTTGTTCTGTGCGTGATTTCCTGCAAAACAGGAATGTCAGTGTCCTGCCATTGCCAGTGAAGAGCCCGGATCTCAATCCCATTGAGAACATCTGGGATCAGTTGGATTGGAGGGTGAGGGCTAACGCCTTTCCCTCCAGAAATGTCCAGGAACTTTCAGGTGTCTTGGTGGAAGAGTGGGGTAACATCTCACCTCAAGAACTAGCAAATCTGGTACAGTCCATGAGGAGGAGATGCACTGCAGTACTTAACGCAGCTGGTGGCCACACCAGATTCTGACGGTAACTTTTGATTTTGACCCCCCCCCCCCCCCCCCTCCGCCTTTGTTCAGGGACACATTATTCAATTTCTGTTAGTCACATGTTTGTGGAACGAACTTGTTCAGTTCATGTCTCAGTTCTTGAATCTTGTTATGTTCATACAAATATTTACACATGTTAATAATTTTGCTGCAAAAAAACGCAGTTGACAGTGAGAGGCGTTTCTTTTTTTGCTGAGTTTATGTATGCTTGCGTTGTGTCAGTATGCGTGTGTGGGTGTGTTATATGTGTGTGTGTGTGCGCATGTAGTGTTTGACTGTGTGAGGGATTTGTGTGGGAGTGACAGTGTAGTGTGTGCGTGCGTGAGTGTGTATTTGGTGTGTATTTAAAGTCTAGGTTGTGAACGTAAGGTCAGTGCAAGATGGAGTCAGCGCAGATAGTTAGGGCACCATTGATTTGACTATTTAGCAGTCCGGCTATTTAGCAGTCTTATGGTTTGGGGGTTGAAGCTGTCTCGGAGCCTGAGCGTGCCCTCTTCAAGACTGTGCGGGTGTGTGTGGACCATGTTAAGTACTTAGTGATGTGGACGCCTAGGAACTTAAAGCTCTCGACCCGCTCCACAACAGCCCCGTCAATGTGGATGGGGATTGTGCTCTCCCCTCTTTCTCCTATAGTCCACAATCAGCTCCTTTGTCTTGACAACATTGAGGGAGAAGTTGTTGTCCTGGCACCACGTTGCTAAGTCTCTGACCACCACCCTGTAGGCTAACACATTCACAGTCGGTGATCAGACCTACCACGATAGTGTCGTCAGCAAACTTGATGATGGTGTTGGAGTCTTGAGCCGTCATGCAGTTGTGGTGGAACAGGGAGGGGGCTTAGCAAACAATAGGAGGGGGCTTAGCAAACAATCTGAGGGACCCCTGTTTTGAGGGTCAGCTTGGAGGAGGAGTTGTTGACTACCCTCATCACCTGGGGCCGAGCCGTCAGGCAGTCCAGGATCCACTTGCAGAGGTAGGGGTTCAGTCCTAGGGTCCCTAGCTTGGTGATGACCTTGGAGGGGACTATGGTGTTGAATGCTGAGCTGTATTCTATCAACAGCATTCTCACATAGTTATTTCCCCTCTTGTCCAGGTGGGAGAGGGCAGTGTGAAGTGTAATCAAGATTGCGTCATCTGTGAATCTCTTGGGACTGTACAGTATATGAATTGGAGTGAGACTAGGGTGTCTGGGATGAGGATGTTGATGTTGATGTGTGTCAAGACCAGCCTTTCAAAGAACTTCATAATTACAGATGTGATTGCTACTGGGCAATAGTCCATTAGGAAGGTTACCTCGGAGCTCTTGGGAGCAGGGACAATGGTGGTCAGCTTGAAACATGTTGGAATTACAGACTGAGACAAGGACAGATTGAAAATATCTATGAAGACACCTGCCAGCTGGTCTGCTCATGCTTTGAGAATGTGCCCTGGTGTTGACCTGTTTAATTGTTTTGCTCACATCTGCAACAGAGAGCGAGATCACACAGTCATCCGGAAAAGCAGGGACTTTCTTTGAAGCCAGTATAAAAGGCATTTAGCTCGTTTGGGAGTTTTGCGTCGCTGGGCAGATAATTTCCGGGTTTCCCTTTGTAATCCGTTATCATCTGCAATCTCTACCACATACGACGAGCATCATAGCTGATGTAATAGGATTCCACCTTTCTCCTATACTGTCTTTTTGCATGTTTGATGTCTCGTCGGAGGTCATAGCGGGATATCTTGTATGTGTCCATGTTCGTGTCCCATTCATTGTAAGCGGAAGCTTTAGCCTTTAACCCAACGCGGATGTTGCCTGTAATCCATGGGATTAGTCACTGTGGGGAAGACCTCGTCTATGCACTTATTGATGAAGCCCGTAGCTGTTGTGGTAAACTTCTCAATGTTATCAGATGAATCCCGGAACACATCCCAGTCTGTACTAGCAAAACAGTCTTGTAGCCTCACGTCTGCTTCATCCAACCACTTCCATATTGAGCGCATCACTGTTACTTCCTATATGGAAGAGAATGGAGTCATGGTCAGATTTGCCGAAGGGAGGATGAAGGAAGGCCTTGTATGCGTGTCTGGGGGTAGAATAAAAGAGGTCTAGAGTTTTAGCGCCCCTAGTGGCATGTTGGTAGAAGTGAGGTAGGACGGTTTTAAGTCTTCCCATGCTAAAGTCTACGCCCACTAGAAACAATACCTCTGGCTGAGTGGTTTCTTGTTTGTTGATGGCCCCATACAGTTCATTGAATGCCAGAGTGGGGTTGGCCTGTGAAGGAATATAGACAGCCGTGATAATTACGGATGAGAACTATAGGTATTCCATATCAGGTGAGCAAAAGCTTGAGATTTCGATCACACTTGAAGCAGCACACCAGCTGTTATTTATGAAAAAACAAACACTGCCTCGTTTTCGTTTTCTCTGAAGCCGCTGTCCGATCTTGCCGCTGCATGGATAGTCCACCGAGTACTACGTGCATAGCATCATCATCCAGCCATGTTTCAGTAAGACATTACATGTTGCAGCTTTTCAAGTCTGTATGATAGGAGACTCTAGAGCGAAGCTCATCCATCTTATTCTCGAGTGACTGAACATTAGCCAATAGAACGGAGGGGAATGCCGTTTGGTTTTCACTTTGTCTCAATTTCACCAGGACTCCACCTCGTCTCCCATGTTTACGCCTGTGGCATTTTGGTAGCACATGGAACAAAGGAATAGGGTCCGGTATGAACAGTGGAACAGCTGAGTCGGAGTTGAAGCCGAAATCAAGGTTAGTAACTGTCAATCTGATGTTCAGAAGTGCTTTGCGGTCATATGTGATAATCGTATGAACTTTCTGTACAAAAAAAAGTAAAGATAAACACGATAACAGTCACTAAATATCATAGATGGGTTGGAACTTGTAAGATGTCACCCTTTTCCATCAGCCCCATCTTTCATTTCATGGTTGAGAGGTTGAGAGGGAGGGATGGTCCCAGTAGCATTTGAATTTATGGACTCAATTTATGGACTCAATTGGGCACATTCCTTTTGGGTATGTTCATTCTTTTTTATTCTGATGGTGTTCTTATCATGTTTAAATGTCTCGCAATATTCAAAGTATAACACTTTGTTGTCTGGATTTCTGTGTTTTTTTATTTGGTAATTGCCTTAATTCTTTCTGCAATCCTTGCCAAACCAGTAATCCTTTATCATTTTCCTTTATTTGTTTTTTGGTGACTCCAATTTATATTTTTTTGCTGTTCTTCTCAATATATAATTTACTCCTTCAATATTGTATGGGTATGCTTTCCCACGCCCCCCACAAAAATCCCCCTCTCTCCCCTTGGTGGCGCAAACTGTCCTTAAACCATTGGTGGTGCATGACTTCACTGTTCCCCCCTCCCCTCCTCTCTCCTATATCTCCCCTTCTCTCCCTCTTCCATCTCCTGGAAGGTGCCCATTAGTGGAGGGACCCAGTGAAGGGATGAAAGGAGAGATTATACCACTGTCCTCCATCTGCCATGGTACAAGCCCTTATCCCTCCCTCCATCCTTCCCTCTAAACCTCTCAACCATATTCAAATAAATTATTTTAAAGTGTGAATGACCTTTAAGGATTTATGAAAGAGCTGGCCGGCTGGCCTTTGAAGGGAGGGGAGTTTGGGAACAGCTGTATATTTGACCTGCATTCCAAATGGCACACTATACCAGATTTAGTGCACTACTTTTGACCAGGGCTCATAGGGGTCTTGTCAACAGTAGTGCACTATGTAGGAAATAGGGTGCCATTTGGGCCTTGATGATACCCTTGGCTGTAAGCCCAGTTATGGGCTTTTAAAATATGGTTCTGCTCTTTGCTCTTTTTAAGAAGAAAAAGTGGTGAGGCGGATAATGTATTGGCATCAAGATATTGTGTAATGGCTTTCTCTTTTTTTCTGTGTTCATTCTTCCTGACACTGGAAGATAAGGAGCGATACTTGCAGAGAAAATGTATGCAACTTTTTTGTGCGACAAGAAAGTCAGAAATCTGACCTTCAATACTGTTCTCTAGTGCAATGACAAACATATCCACTACAGAATGCATGTGAAAGCATGTTGCTGCTTTGAACTTCTTCTTCAATGTAAAGTTTGTCATAATAGGCAATGCTTGATGCTACAGCCCAGTCACATCTTCAGGCTCCTAGCACCAATTGGACACACGGCTGTACTTTGGGTTCCTAACAATTTTGCAGTCAATTGTTGCACTCATGGCCACTGCTTGCTGTCACCCCAAAATCACAACCCCATATTTTAACATTGACAGGACTGTTATTTGTTTTGGACTTGGTTGCCTTGTTCCAGTTTAATTGTGTTATTTTTCCATGACTCAAATTTCTTTCAGACAGCAAATAAATAAACAAACAAATAAAATAATAGCATGTTGAATTAGAGTGGATGTGGCATTTGAGTCATCTCTACAGAAATGCATATTGGGTAGACAGACATTTTTCTATTGCAATGTAATGCATGTTGACAAGGGAACCCCATTTAAACTCGCTTCAATACCTGATGTGAATTTGACCTCGTGAAAGTGTAGCATATTGTTATATCAAGGAAAATTACCTATTCATAGTTCTGTCTATGTATTGGTACATTATGTAAATGCATAATAAAAAATAAAAAAAGGTAATTGTTCAAAGCTGATATTATGTGACACTGAGGGTCACTGCAGTGCAACGCAGTGGGGAAATATACAGTATGTAGGCCTATTTTAAGAGCTGTTTCTTTATATAGTGGGTTCTGCACTGAGTTTTGATTTTGATTTGATTTGACCAGTGAACAGGATCATCTTTGTTCCCTGACTTTCACAGTGAGTGACATTGAATTAGATTGAAGTCATGTTCAGCTCTCTCTCTCTCACTCACTCACTCACTCACTCACTCACTCACTCACTCACTCACTCACTCAGTTCTGGCCTGGGAACTCAAGACAAAATCAGGACCTGAATGCTAACAGACTCATGTGTCCTGGATTCATATAGGTTTTCTTCTCCTGTATCTACCTGACCACTGTCTTCAAATTCTAGCTTGTTAGCTCCGTTATCTTAATTGTGAGGCTATTTGGTAATCCTTCAAATTGTGATTGCCAGACATCAGCTATCATTGTTGTAAGTGCTATGCAACAGTGCGTACTATATGTAAATGCATTAGTATTAGGGACACTTAAAATGGGACAATACATTCACAATTACTTAATATTGAGAGGCCCTAGATAAGGCCTGATGAGACCTCTCCTCTCTGAGTTTGACACAAGGAGATGTAGCCTACTCAACATGTACTCCAGTACAATTTGTGGTCCACACCTGGCCACATGTCATTTGTATTTACTCTCCTCAAGTGGAGGAAGCAGAATGGCTCCATGGCTCGTTTATGCCTGCAAGCACCAGGCTTCAGCCCCAGCATTACTTCTTGGTGGATGATGTATTGTTCTCACACAGCACCAACAGTACTATGCTAGCAGCCCCATTAATGCTCTCTCTGTTTTTAGAGCCAGGTTTTGAGATAGCGTTATCAGTTAGCATTTTACAGAGGATTCAGTTATGGATTGATTGGAGCAGCAGGGTGGCTACTATGCACTTTTGAATGAAGAAAAGAGATTTGTCTTGTCCATAAACCTGTTTAGTGGAACTGGGCCCTCCTGTCAGATCCAGATTCTTATTCAAATTACTCTCTCAATGTACTATAATACTATATTTTATTTTTAACACGCTTTCCAAAAACTCAAAGTGCTACAATAAAGCCTCAAAGCAACACTTAAAGCACATAGTAATGCCAGTGGATTTACTCCACTTGGCCTGGTCAAAGATTATTTATTTCTGAGTTGGTGGTGGTGGGGGGGGGTCATTACCGAAACACTTTCTTTATATTAGTGTCAGATGTTGGTTGAAAATTGTACTTTTCACTGAATCTATTCGTGCGGTTGTGTGTGGTTGGTAGAGGGAGAGAGGGAGAGGGAGAGCTTGGTGTAGTAATGCTGGGAGACTAGGGGTATACGGCAGCTGCCATCCTCTCTCAGTCTGAGTGAGAGAAAAAGAACAGCAAGCTGACAGCAATGCAACGTGTGGAAGGGGTGCCAAAAGAATCCTTCACTTCTTTCGTCACACTGTTGTCTGGTCTTGCTCATTTCTTTTCTTTTATTCTTTCTTCTATCAGAGAAATGGAGAGCTGCTTCTCTGAGAGACAGAAATAAGAAATAAGAAGTCGGTCTCACTCCAGTGGACAAGGTAATAGAGAAATGACTCGAGCAAAAGACCACGCTTATTTACAGGCACTTATTCGTTTATTTGTACATTTAGACATTAAATGAAACTGAACGCAAGGAAGAGGAAAAAGTCATATTCATTTTTAGAATGGGATTTCCTCTCCATAGACAATTTACTAGCGTTATTTCCTTTCCATGGATTTCATGTGAAACAGAGCATCACCCAGCAAATACAAAGCTTTACATTTTTGTTGTACTATTTATCTCTTCAATCTCAAGCTTTTGACAGGAAGAGAATGTATAAAAGGTTTTATGCATTTCCTGGTTTCACAAACTGGTATAATATGTTTCGGCCAACAGTATCCTGATGACTTAGAAAATGTAAGGGAATAAATCCTCTCCCACCTCAAACCCTTTAAATGCATAACATTATCCATTTAATCAACACTGCATGCAATATTTTAGTCTGGCTTGAAGAGAAAAATGAATTTCTTATGATCACTTTTCACCCCTTATTATAAGAATTTTTGTGGCTGCTATAATCAGTATGTATTATGATGTGGTCTGAATCTCTGTCTGCAACCTCAACCTTACACGCCAAATAACAAACACTTAAATATTCTGCAGTGGCTGCTCTCATTAAGACAAAGTGCTGCACTTTGTAATTAATGAATAATTATATGCTAAATAATGGGCCTTTGGAAATGACGGTGCTGGCTTTTTAATGAGGCGCTTGGTCTGGGACTATATCCCAAATGATACCCTATGCTCTATTTAGTGCACTACTTTTGACCAGGTTTGGTCAAAAGTAGTGTACTACATAGGGAATAGGGTGCCATTTGTGACTCAGTTTGGTCTGGCTTTGTGAGGAGTTGAGCCTGTGGTGTAGAGCAGACAACATGCCTTCAAAGTGTGCTGGCTCTGCCCAGAGAGAAGATAGACTGACCAACTCAGGGGTGGTGCTGAGTGGTAGTGAAGGCAGCCAGATGAACAGGAACCTAGCCAACCAACCCCTACACCACCCTCTCTCTTTTTCTGTCTGTCTTTCTGTCGATGGCTTTGGCTACCTCTCGGTGTGTCTGTCCGTGTCTCTCTGTGGTTCTCTGTGTGTCTCTTGCTCTGTCGTTACACCTCTCTTCCAGGCCAGCACTCCATCCTCACCTGTTGCCACCCTTTATCCCTCCTACCATCCTTCCATCCCTCCGCTCAGACAGTGAGAATGCGGGGAAGAGAGACAGGATGAGGTAAAAAGGACATTCTCATAATGCCAAGAGTGAGGATAGGCTACTTGATGTGCACAGATCCTCAATACTAATACCTATGATCGCCCTACACATAAGAAATAAGTGACCTTGCAGTTGTGACGTTTTCTTTCTGGTAAGAATATCCTCAACGTTAAAGAGAGTTTCAAGTGGAATAGTCAACCCAAAGTGCTGAGGAAAGGTCAAAGTAGAAAACAATAACATTACAATCAAAATAGGGGAGCAATGTACGCTCCGGTTATCACCTATACATCCAGTGGCAGTATGATAAACGGTAACCTATCCAGTTCCAATCTACATATAAATACAAAACTGCTGTTAGCTACAGTACCACCGTTTCTAATTCTCTCTCTAAAATGTAAAATATCCTATCTTCAGAGAGAGAGAGAGAGAGAGAGAGAGAGAGTACAAATAGGTGCCCATCAATCATGGTTGTTTTTACGGCAAGAGGTTTAGGAGCTCTGTCATCCTGTCTGCCGTCTGATTGGTCAGGGTCTCCTGGCAGGACGCTTAGACATGGTTGGCTCTCTCTCTGCTTGACATGGGATAGTCAGTAGTTGGTATGACAATATACAGTATGTGTCAGGTGAATTAGAGATTCTGTTGTTGTTTTAAAATGACTACTCTGCATTTAGAGATCATGGCTAATGTATTTTGTCAATAAGTTCTACTCAGAGAGAAGGAAAAAGAAAGAGAGCGAGAGAGTTAGGGATCCCATAGGATCGGTGTCCCTATACCGGTATGGTTGTTGCTAACGTGACTAGAATGACGTTGTAAGTAACAGCAAACTTTCCAGGACATGCATTGTCTTATATAGGGTAGAAAGCTTACACTTTTGTTAATGTAACTGCACTGTCCAATTTACAGTAGCTATTACAGTGAAGAAATACCATGCTATTGTTTGAGGAAAGTGCACAAAAAAAACGTATATATCACGGAAACTGGTTTGATACATTCACCTCTGAAGTTAAATAATGTATTTACATTCAGTAATCTTGCTCTGATTTGTCATACTGAGCATCCTAGAGATAAAATATAGCATAGTTTTCAAAAAGGATGACCAAGCAATCTTCATATAATTAATTAAAATGCCTTTATTTGTATGGCGTGTTCAATAGAAGCAAAGTTTTAAAAATCCGACGCATTTGGGCTGCATGGCCTTCGTCAGGGAGTACTTTAATTAATTATATGAAGAGTGCCTTGGTCCTCCTTTCTTTTTGATGACCAATTCACCCCTTTTACCAAAGAGCACCTTCTGTCTACCAAAATGTACTATTGTGTCCCTTAGTAGCTCTTCCCTTCCTCCTCTTTCTAATAGCATAGTTTTGTTTGATAAAATCTATTTTTATATTCAACCGTACGAACTGGGTTCTACAGTTTGAACCCCTGCTGTCTCTGGCTCCACACCCACCCCGCCTGTGTTACGATCTACTAGGTGTGGTGGGTGGAATCAGGCGCAGAGAGCAGGGTTCAGTCGTTGTCCTCACATTTATTCCCCAGCGCAACAAAAACAGTCACGCCAACACACAGGGCGTAAATACGTTGCTAGTCCAAAACAACAACAGGACTAAACAGTCCGGAGAATAAATACAATAAAAAATCACACCAACAAAACACAGAGTAACAAAAACAAGCCCGCACAAATACCCAGCGGGCCTAGTGCCCTTAAATACCCTACAAACAAATCCTAATACAAAACAGGTGTACCCAATTAACCAATAACCCAAAACAAACGGAAAGGGAATCGATGGCAGCTAATAGGCCGGCGACGACGACCGCCGAGCACCGCCCGAACAGGAAGAGGCACCAACCTCGGCGAGGTTCGTGACAGTACCCCCCCCCTGACGCGCGGCTCCCGCAGCGCGCCGACCCCGGCCTCGAGGACGACCCGGAGGACGAGGCGCAGGGCGATCCGGGTGGAGGCGATGGAAATCCCTCAAGAGGGAAGGATCTAAAATGTCCCTCCCCGGTACCCAGCACCTCTCCTCCGGACCGTACCCCTCCCAGTCCACGAGGTACTGCAGGCCCCTCACCCGGCGTCTCGAGTCCAGAATAGCTCGTACTGTGTACGCCGGGGACCCCTCGATGTCCAGAGGGGGTGGAGGGACCTCCGGTACCTCACTGTCTTGTAGGGGACCAGCTACCACCGGCCTGAGGAGAGACACATGAAACGAGGGGTTAATACGATAATAAGAGGGAAGTTGCAATCTATAACACACCTCGTTTATCCTCCTCAGGACTTTAAATGGCCCCACACACTGCGGCCCCAGCTTCCGGCAGGGCAGGCGGAGGGACAGGTTTCGGGTCGAGAGCCAGACCCTGTCCCCTGGTGCGAACACCGGGGCCTCACTGCGGTGGCGGTCAGCGTCTCTCTTCTGCCGTTCACTGGCCTGCCTGAGAGAATCCTGGACTGCCCGCCAGGTCTCTCTAGAGCGCTGTACCCACTCCTCCACCGCAGGAGCCTCGGTCTGACTCTGATGCCACGGAGCCAGGACCGGCTGGTAACCCAGTACACATTCGAATGGCGACATATTCGTGGACGAATGCCGAAGAGAATTCTGGGCTAACTCTGCCCATGGGACGTACCTTGCCCATTCTCCTGGCCGGTCCTGGCAATACGACCTCAGAAACCTGCCCACTTCCTGGTTTACTCTCTCCACCTGCCCATTACTTTCGGGGTGATAACCAGAGGTAAGGCTGACCGAGATCCCCAGACGCTCCATAAACGCCTTCCAAACCCGAGATGTGAACTGGGGACCCCGATCGGAGACGATATCCTCTGGGACCCCATAGTGCCGGAAGACGTGGGTAAAAAGAGCCTCTGCAGTCTGTAGGGCCGTAGGGAGACCAGGCAATGGAAGGAGACGGCAGGACTTAGAGAACCGATCCACAACGACCAGAACGGTAGTGTTCCCCTGAGAAGGGGGAAGATCAGTAAGGAAATCTACCGAGAGATGGGACCATGGCCGTTGTGGAATCGGGAGGGGCTGTAACTTCCCTCTAGGAAGGTGCCTAGGAGCCTTACTCTGGGCGCATACCGAACAGGAAGAGACATAGAGCCTCACATCCCTAGCTAAGGTGGGCCACCAGTATTTCCCTCTAAGACCCCGCACTGTCCTATCGATCCCCGGATGACCCGCAGACGGTAGTGTGTGAGCCCACCGAATCAACTTATCACGAACACCAAGCGGTACGTAACTTCTGCCAGTCGGACACTGTGCGGGCGCAGGTTCAACCCTCAACGCCCGCTCGATGTCCGCGTCCACCTCCCATACCACTGGGGCCACCAGCCGAGAAGCAGGAAGGATGGGAGTGGGTTCGATAGACCGGTCCTCAGTGTCATAGAGACGGGACAGCGCGTCGGCCTTAGTGTTGAGGGAACCTGGTCTGTAAGAGATCGTAAATCTAAAACGTGTAAAGAACATGGCCCACCTAGCCTGGCGCGGATTCAGTCTCCTCGCTGCACGAATATACTCCAGATTACGGTGATCAGTCCAGATGAGAAAAGGGTGTTTAGCCCCCTCTAGCCAGTGTCTCCACACCTTCAGGGCCTTTACCATAGCTAGTAACTCCCGGTCCCCCACATCATAGTTCCGCTCTGCCGGACCCAGCTTCTTAGAAAAGAAAGCGCAGGGACGGAGCTTCGGTGGCGTACCCGAGCGCTGAGACAGCACGGCTCCAACCCCAGCCTCGGACGCATCCACCTCCACTATGAAGGCTAACGAAGGGTCCGGATGCGCCAACACGGGAGCCCCAGTGAACAGTGCCTTCAACTGGTTGAAGGCTCCATCAGCCTCTGCTGACC
This sequence comes from Oncorhynchus clarkii lewisi, assembly GCF_045791955.1. Lineage (NCBI taxonomy): Eukaryota > Metazoa > Chordata > Actinopteri > Salmoniformes > Salmonidae > Oncorhynchus > Oncorhynchus clarkii. The sequence continues at coordinate 66,880,814 of NC_092166.1, forward strand.
ACCGCAAACGCACCGGCCCTCCCTTCAGCAGTGAGGTAATGGGCGCCGCTACTTGGCCAAAACCCCGGATAAACCTCCGGTAGTAATTGGCAAACCCTAAAAACCGCTGCACCTCCTTTACCGTGGTCGGAGTCGGCCAATTACGCACGGCATTAACGCGGTCACACTCCATCATCATCCCCGAGCTGGAAATGCGATAACCCAGGAAGGAAACGGCTGGTTTGGAAAACACACATTTCTCAGCCTTGACGTATAGGTCATGCTCCAGCAGTCGCCCAAGAACCTTGCGCACCAGGGAAACATGCGCGGCGCGTGTGGCAGAATAAATCAAGATGTCATCAATATAGACTACCACACCCTGCCCGTGCAAGTCCCTGAGAATCTCATCTACAAAGGATTGAAAGACGGCTGGAGCATTTTTCAACCCATACGGCATGACGAGGTACTCATAGTGGCCTGATGTGGTACTAAATGCTGTTTTCCACTCGTCTCCTCCCCGAATACGCACCAGATTATACGCGCTCCTGAGGTCCAGTTTTGTGAAGAAACGCGCTCCGTGGAATGATTCCACCGCCGTAGCGATGAGAGGTAGCGGATAACTAAAACCCACTGTGATCGAATTGAGACCTCGATAATCAATGCACGGACGCAGACCTCCCTCCTTTTTCCTCACAAAAAAGAAACTCGAGGAGACGGGTGACATGGAGGGCCGAATGTACCCCTGTCTCAGAGCTTCCGTGACATATGTTTCCATAGCCAACGTCTCCTCCTGTGACAGTGGGTACACATGACTCCGGGGAAGTGCAGCGTTCTCCAGGAGGTTTATCACGCAATCCCACCGTCGATGGGGTGGTAATTTGGTCGCTTTCCTCTTACTAAAAGCGATAGCCAAATCGGCATATTCTGGGGGAATGCGCACGGTGGAAACCTGGTCTGGACTCTCCACCGTCGTGGCACCGATGGAAACTCCTAAACACCTCTCTGAACACTCGTCTGACCACCCCTTAAGAGCCCCCTGTTTCCAGGAAATAAGGGGATTGTGAATAGCCAGCCAGGGAACCCCCAACACCACCGGAAACCCAGGTGAATCAATAAGGTAGAAACTGATCCTCTCCCTATGATTCCCCTGCGTTACCATGTCCAGCGGAATCGTGGCCTCCCTGACCAGCCCTGACCCTAGCGGTCGGCTATCTAAGGAGTGCACGGGGACAGGTGGGTCTATCTGCACTAACGGAATACCCAATTTACGGGCGAGTCCACGATCCATAAAGCTCACAGCTGCGCCTGAATCGACTAGCGCCTTATGCTGAAGAGAGGGGAAAAATGCAGGGAAAAAAATTAACAAAAACATGTGGCCAACAGGGAGCTCTGGGTGAGTTTGGTGCTTACTCACCTGGGGTGGCCGAGGAGCGCTCTGCCGACCATCTCGACTCCCAGAGGGACTCCTCCAACACCGGTCCGAAGTGTGTCCTCTCCGTCCACAATAGGAGCAGGAGGAGCCCCCTCTGATCCCCCTAGATGCAGCTCCTCCCAACTCCATCGGAGTGGGAGTGGGAGAGCTGGACGGTGGAATTAACAGGACCCCTTCTGAACGCCCGCGGGCAGCTAGCAGGTTGTCCAATCGAATAGACATGTCTATTAGTTCATCCAGGGAGAGAGTTGTGTCCCTGCAAGCCAGCTCCCGGCGGACGTCCTCCCGGAGACTACACCGGTAATGGTCCATCAGGGCCCTGTCATTCCACCCAGCACCAGCAGCTAGGGTCCTAAACTCCAACGCGAAGTCCTGCGCGCTCCTCGTCTCCTGTCTGAGGTGGAACAGTCGCTCACCCGCCGCTTTACCCTCTGGTGGATGATCAAACACTGCTCGGAAACGGCGAGTGAATTCCAGGTAGTTGTCCCGAGCTGAGTCTGGACTGTTCCAGACTGCGTTAGCCCAGTCCAGGGCCCTGCCCGTTAAACAGGAGACGAGGAGGCTCACACTCTCCTCACCCGAGGGAGCCGGACGCACGGTAGCCAGGTAGAGCTCCAACTGGAGCAAAAATCCCTGGCACCCAGCAGCCGCTCCATCGTACTCCCTCGGGGGGGAGAGACGTAGTGCGCCGGACCCAGAGGACGATGTAGGTGGAGTAGGTGGTGTCGGGAGTGGGGGAGCTGGGGTAGATGTCGGGAGACCACTCCGCTCCCATCGTTCCATCCTCTCCATCATCTGGTCCATCGCGGTACCAATCCGATGGAGGACAGCTGTATGGTGATGAACGCGCTCCTCCATAGTGGGGAGAGGAGTGGTCGCTGCTCCTGCTGACTCCATTTCAGGTAGGTGCGGGCTTCTGTTACGATCTACTAGGTGTGGTGGGTGGAATCAGGCGCAGAGAGCAGGGTTCAGTCGTTGTCCTCACATTTATTCCCCAGCGCAACAAAAACAGTCACGCCAACACACAGGGCGTAAATACGTTGCTAGTCCAAAACAACAACAGGACTAAACAGTCCGGAGAATAAATACAATAAAAAATCACACCAACAAAACACAGAGTAACAAAAACAAGCCCGCACAAATACCCAGCGGGCCTAGTGCCCTTAAATACCCTACAAACAAATCCTAATACAAAACAGGTGTACCCAATTAACCAATAACCCAAAACAAACGGAAAGGGAATCGATGGCAGCTAATAGGCCGGCGACGACGACCGCCGAGCACCGCCCGAACAGGAAGAGGCACCAACCTCGGCGAGGTTCGTGACAGCCTGGCCATCTAGGTAGCAAGTTTTAAGTTCCTCGGCATACACATCACAGACAAACTGAATTGGTCCACTCACACAGACAGCATCGTGAAGAAGGCGCAGCAGTGCCTCTTCAACCTCAGGAGGCTAAAGAAATTCGGCTTGTCACCAAAAGCACTCACAAACTTCTACAGATGCACAATCGAGAGCATCCTGGCGGGCTGTATCACCGCCTGGTATGGCAACTGCACCGCCCTCAACCGTAAGGCTCTCCAGAGGGTAGTGAGGTCTGCACAACGCATCACCGGGGGCAAACTACCTGCCCTCCAGGACACCTACACCACCCGATGTCACAGGAAGGCCATAAAGATCATCAAGGACATCAACCACCCGAGCCACTGCCTGTTCACCCCGCTATCATCCAGAAGGCGAGGTCAGTACAGGTGCATCAAAGCTGGGACCGAGAGACTGAAAAACAGCTTCTATCTCAAGGCCATCAGACTGTTAAACAGCCACCACTAACACTGAGTGGCTGCTGCCAACACACTGACACTGACTCAACTCCAGCCACTTTAATAATGGGAATTGATGGGAAATGATGTAAATATATCACTAGCACTTTAAACAATGCTACCTTATATAATGTTACTTACCCTACATTATTCATCTCATATGCATACGTATATACTGTACTCTATATCATCGACTGCATCCTTATGTAATACATGTATCACTAGCCACTTGAACTATGCCACTTTGTTTACATACTCATCTCATTTGTACATACTGTACTCGATACCATCTACTGTATCTTGCCTATGCTGCTCTGTACCATCACTCATTCATATATCCTTATGTACATATTCTTTATCCCCTTACACTGTGTACAAGACAGTAGTTTTGGAATTGTTAGTTAGATTACTTGTTATTACTGCATTGTCGGAACTAGAAGCACAAGCATTTCGCTACACTCGCATTAACATCTGCTAACCATGTGTATGTGACAAATAAAATTTGATTTGATTTGATTTAGATGTGTGAAAGTTAGTGTATAAGCTAATGGACCATCATGTATGACATTCCTGGTAGTGTGTCAACTTAAATGTTGTATTACCATGTCATTTTTGCATATTCCCTATAGTTATGTACTTAAAAATGTATCAATTGACCAATTTGGCACATTCGGGCAGACTTCATAGAAAATATTGTACAGTATTGCAATGCTTCACTGGATCATTCTGAAACTTTGCACACACACTGCTGCTATCGAGACTCCTATAGAATATAATGGCCTTTGTCATGCATTTCAAAGATGATGAAAAAATATATAATATAAATAATACCAGATCTAATGTGTTATATACTCCTACATTAATTTCACATTTCCACAAACTTCAAAGTGTTTCCTTTCAAATGGTATAATTTGAAAGATCCACAGATGATGCAATCTCTATCGCACTCCACACTGCCCTTTAACACCTGATCAAAAGGATCACCTATGTGAGAATGCTATTCATTTACTACAGCTCAGTGTTCAACACCATAGTGCGCTCAAAGCTCTTCACTAAGCTAAGGACCCTGGGACTAAACACCTCCCTCTGCAACTGGATCCTGGACTTCCTGATGGGCCACCCCCAGGTGGAAAGGTTAGGTAGTAACACATCCACCACGCTGATCCTCAACACGGGTGCCCCTCAGGGGTGCGTGCTCAGACCTTCTTATACTCCCTGTTCACTCATGACTGCACGGCCAGGCACAACTTCAACACCATCATTACGTTTGCCATTGACACAACAGTGGTAGGCCTGTTCACCGACAATGATGAGATAGCCTACAGAGAGGAGGTCAGAGACTTGACCATGTGGTGCAAGGACAATGACCTCTCCATCAATGTGATCAAGACAAAGAAGATGATTGTGGAATACAGGAAAAGGAGGACCAAGCACGCCCCCATTCTCATCGACGGGGTTGTAGTGGAGCAGGTTGAGAGCTTCAAGTTCCTTGGCGTCCACATCACCAACAAACTAACATGGTCCAAGCACACCAAGACAGTTGTGAAGAGGGCACGACAAATCCTATGCTGCTACTCTCTGTAATTATCTATGCATAGACACTCTACCTACATGTACATATTATCTCAATTACCTCGACTAACCGGTGCCCCCGCACATTGACGGTATCCCCTGTATATAGCCTCGCTAATGTTATTTACTGCTGCTCTTTAATTATTTGTTACCTTTTTTTAGGTATTTTTCATAACTGCATTGTTGGTTAAGGGCTTGTAAGTAAGCATTTCACTGTAATGTCTACACATGTTGTATTCGCCGCATGTGACAAATACTATTTGATTTGATTTTAAGAAAATGCATATCCTTGCTTCAGGTCCTGGCCTACAGGCAGTTAGATTTGGGTATGTCATTTTAGGTGAAATCTGGAAAAAAGGGTCCGATGCTTAAGAGGTTCTGAGAACCCGGAACCAAAACAACAAGAACCAACCAGGTGGGATCCCCTTGAAACACACTCAGACGCAGTGAGACTGGTTCACAACACTCTGCAGAGTATTTTAATGCCCAGAATTCAGAAAGGTATGAACTAGCTGTGCCCTTCTCTGCCATTAATGTATCCAGGGTGCGTGATTGATTTCTGGTGCAGCAGCACAGGGTGTCTTAATGTCCTAATGCATTGCTCTGTCACACCGGGCTGCCTTGGCAACCTGCCCTTTCCACTGAAGCATCTGCTGCTCGATTGGATGAGACCTGGCTAAATAAATAAAAAGGGGAGGTCGGGGGAGAAGGAGAGGAGAGGGTAGGGTAGGTAGGTGATTGCACACACAAACATATATATACACACTACACAGAGAAGCACACACATGCACACACGGTAGTGGTGGGGGGGAGGTCAACACAGGTTGTTTTAAAAGTGTTTGCTGTTTTTAACCGGATATCGATTCATCAGTGTGGGACCTGCCTGTGTGTTGCCTGGTCCTTTTCGGGCCATGACTTCTTGTACTCCTTCCATATCTGTAGCAGGGTAACACTGAAATCAATAAATAGTTCTACAGCTTTTTCATTTTCCCTTTATTTTTTGTGAAAAGAGCCCTAAAGTACATCCCCCTTAATCCCATGGACCGTTGGTTACCAGGACGACACCGGTGAGACGTTAGGCTGCCGTTCAGCACTCATTACTGGAGCACATCGTTGTACCATTAAACCGATGAACCAGACGGTCCGCCATTCAAACAAACGCTATCATAACCATTATTGTCATTAGCACCTCCTTGTGAGGGATTAGAGAAAAGAGTCAGTCTCTTCTCCTCCAGGGCTGCCTGAGAGCTTAACGTGCTCAGAAGTGGGCAAATTACTCATCATTGTCAACATCAGTTAGATACAGTATGCGGTGGATAGAACAACAGCGAGGAGGGAATTTTTTGTATAAAATACATCATTATAGAACATGTCAGCATTGTCGACAGAGATAAAGTGTCTGTCTAGACATTTCTTTAGCCTTTTCTTAGTCAGGTTATCACAATTGTTGTGTCTCAAAGGTTGCACTGTTGCCTTTATAGTCCATTACTTTGGAAGTAGTACACTACAATATATAGGCAACGGGGTGCCATTGGAGATGCAACATGCAGTATGTCAGTGTCGTTGACACAGATAAAGCATGTGTCCAGACATAGCTTTATAAAGGAGAAGGTCGAGATGCAACAATAATATAATTAATTGAATCCATGATCAAAAGACGACACAAAGTGAAAGTGCAAGCTGCTGATAAAAAGAAAAAAATAAACAAGTATACTTTTCTGCCTTATGCCTTTTCCGAACTCAATAGACAGTTTCTCTCTCACTCACTGGCCACCTTTCATTCTAGCCTGAGCGCTAACCCTCACACTGGCTTTCTATAGACAGATCTACACATATATTCTAGCTAATTCAGGGCCACCCAAACTCAAACATAGTAAACATTTTCCAACAACATTCTTGGCTGTCTGCCAAGATCATTAATTCTAAATGAGTGCTTGTTTTGTACTTCCATTGAATCATGTCAATAGGTAAGAGTTGTCGTGACTTGAAATAAACACTTATCTGAAAACTGTTATTTATCTAATTTATTCATCTAAATACCTAACTACGTTACCTAACTATGTTTAACTGTTACCTGATTAAATTAATCATGTAACATTTAACTCATTAGGATCTGCACGAGAGCGGTTCTTTAATTCGGGAGATGGTAACTCTTTAAACTCTAAAAGGTCTTTACCTAGCACATCTGTAAACATATCATCATTCTAAACAGTCATGACCTCCTTGCATCTGTAAAAACTTGAGCCTTAGGCCTCCCGGGTGGTCTAGGGCACTGCATCGGAGCACTAGCTGTGTCACCAGAGACTCTGGGTTTGCGCCCAGGCTCTGTCGCAGCCGGCTGCGACAGGGAGGTCCGTGGGGCGACGCACAATTGGCCTAGCGTCGTCCGGGTTAGGCAGGGTTTGGCCGGTATGGATATCCTTGTCTCATTGTGCACCAGCGACTCCTGTGGCGGGCACATTGGTGCAGCTGGCTTGCAGGTTGGATGTGCGCTGTGTTAAGAAACAGTGCGTCTTGGTTGGGTTGTGTTTCGGAGGATGCATGACTTTCGACCTTCGTCTCTCCCGAGCCCGTATGGGAGTTGTAGCGATGAGACAAGATATTAAAACCTGTTAGAGATATTGGTTCCCAGTTGGGAACCTACCCTCCCACGTTCAGCTGGAACGGTGGCGCATGGAACGCAAAAATATTCTTAGAAATATTTAACCTCCACACATTAACAAGTCCAATAGCTCAAATGAAAGATAAACACCTTGTTCATCTAGCCAGCAAGTCAGATTTCTAAAATGTTTTACGGCGAAAACATAGCACATATATATGTCAAACCACCACCAGACACAGCTCATTTGAATAGCCAACACATGCAATCAACAAACGCAGGATTAAAAAATAAATCACTAACCTTTTGAAAATCTTCAGATGACAGTAATAGGACATGTTACACAGTACATTTTTTTTTCAATAATATGCCATTTATATCCATAAATGTCCATTTACATTGAATTCATGTTCAGAAAATACTAAAAAATGTCCGCAGGAAATCTAGGTAGCGCGGCAAGATAACGTAAATAGACATCATAAACTTTGACTAAATATACATGTTCTACATATAGTTAGAAAGATACACTGCTTCTTTATGCAATCGCTTTGCTACATTTATTTTTAACGTTACAGAAATCGCACACTATTCAATATTCTGAGACGGCGCTCAGATATAAGCTACATTTCTCCGTAATGTTGGAGTCAACAGAAACACAGATTTCAGCATAAATATTCCCTTACCTTCGATGGTCTTCGTTCAGAATGTTCTGGAAGGGTTCATACTTACCCAATACATCGTTTGGTTTCAAGTCTTGCGTCTTTGTATTAGCTACTGCTAATAACATCAGCTGAAATGCACCCAAAATGTCCTCTGGTCCGGAAAAGTTGCGCATCAAAACTTCAAAATTACATATTATATGTCGACTAAACAGGTCAAACTAAGTGCAGAAGCAAGCTTTATGATGTTTTAATTAAACACACAAAACAAATTTCAATTCAACCGGTCATCGTTAGCTCTTCCCAGGAGGGCTGGAACAAAGGAATGACCGGGACCAATTCGCGCCCCAACGCACAACATATTTTCTCGTGGCACACACTAATTTCACTCCCATAGGGCCAATTCTCGCGGGATTTGAACGATTAAAAGCTCTACTATGAGGACATCTAGTGGAAGACATAGAAAGTCTCCCCAGATTCATAACTGGTTGGGAAGGGTGGGGGCGATGACGTCAAAGTTGCTCCAACTTTCATGACCACAAAAACTAGTTTGGAAGAATGCCTGCCCTGTGAGTTCTGTTATACTTACAGACATAATTCCAACGGTTTTAGAAGCTTTAGAGTGTTTTCTATCCAATTATTATTATATGCATATATTAGCAATTTTTGACAGATTTTTTTTCAGTTTACTATGGGTACCCAATTCCTCCAAAGGGGGCATAAGTCAGCCATATCTTCAACAGGTTTAACTACTAATAATTGGATACTACAAAATTGGGGAGAAAAATTGGGTAAAATTCCAAAAAAAAGAAGGGAAAAAAGGTTTTAAAAACTGGAGCTTTACTTATTACTACACAAACGGGTTTAATTATTTATTATTTATTTACTAGCTAATTCAATGGGAACACAGGATAAACATGCACACTTTGCAATAAGGATGGAACTCTAGAGCTGAGAGTAGAATGACGCCGGAGATGATGGCTGCTGTTTTATTGGCTCTTAACTTAACCAACCGTGCTATTTTGTTAATTTTTTGTATTGTTTATTTTGTACATAATGTTGCAGTTTCAAGTTCCTTGGTGTCCACATCACCAACAAACTAACATGGTCCAAGCACACCAAGACAGTTGTGAAGAGGGCACGACAAAACTGATTCCCCCTCAGGAGACTAAAAGATTTGGCATGGGTCCTCAGATCCTCAAAAGGTTCTACAGCTGCACCATCGATAGCATCCTGACGGGCTGCATCACTGCCTGGTATGGCAACTGCTCGGCCTCCGCCTGAAAGGGTAATTACCCTGAGAGGGTAATGCTCAGTACATCACCGGGGCCAAGCTTCCTGCCATCTAAGCCTCCTAAACATCTAATCAAATGGCTACCCAGACTATTTGCATTTCCCACCTCTCTTCTACGTTGCTGATACTCTCTGTTATTATCTTTGCCTAGTCACTTTAATAACTCTACCTACATGTACATATTACCTCGACTAACCGATGCCCCCATACATTGACTCTGTACCGGTAACCCCGTATATAGCCTCACTTTTGTTATCTTACTGCTGCCCTGTATTTATTTGTTACTTTTATTTCATACAATGTTTTAGGTATTTTCTTAAACCTGCATTGTTCATTAAGTGCTTGTAAGTAAGTATTTCACTGTAAGGCCTGTTGTATTCGGTGCATCTGACAAATACAATTTGATTTGATTTGATTTACTGGAGAATTAATACATTAAAACAGGTCCCTAGCGAAATGACAACAACATGGCTGCTTGTTATATAAGAGATGGAGAGGGACAAAGAAAGAGGGACAGAAACACTTAACATTGGTACATTTAGAATCTACTCTCACCTACAGTAACCATATACTTTGCACCTGAACCGTCACCCGCTTTGAGTAAGAAATCATGAATGTATTTACGTGAAATGCCATGGGTTTGCCATGGATCTCTCTCGATTGACAGGGCAGCCTTGGAAAAGAAGTCGGGCCTCTTCTACTGTTGTCCTTCTCTGTAGTTGTCTGGTATCCAGTGACTTGTCTTGTAGTCCTGAACAGAAATACAGAGTTTATTTTCCTTCCATTCGCTCTTGATGATGCTTATTTGAAGATAGGCTAGCCAGCCATATCAATGGTTCCCAGTGGGGTAATGAGAGTAGTGTAATATGGTGGTTTGAGCAGAGTAGCAGAATGGTCCTACTTAAATTCACTTTCGAAGATACTTTACTTAGAACAGCTAATCAGTCGTACCAGTGATTGTACAGGGAGGTGAGTTCATCGTTTCTACCTAGTGTTGAGATTGAGAGTTCAAACCACTTCAAAAATGCAGCTGCAGCTTCACGCTTTTCTGGTCTGGTATGGTAATTTCTTAACCCATCATTTATACAGTTTGTTTGAAAAGGGCGGTTCCGTCAGGCTGTAAAAAAATTATCTCTTATAGCTTCTCAAATCACATCCTTCTCTTAACAAAAATACTTTCATCATTTTAAAATTACGTACACAGCGCTTAGTATGAACACTTCACATATACTTTCCAAGTTACAGTATTTCCTTTATAATCCCAAAATAACAAACAAAATTACATTAGTGTTCTATAGATTGCCTCTGACCATTCCCTATGTTCTATGTTAAAAATATTGTTCCAGTATTTGCTTTTGTGTTAGAGTTTCAGCGGGAAAAATCTATTGAAATAAAGGACATTCCTTTGGTGAATCTGGGAGAGAGAGACCTGAATCTAATCCCCTTGATTTACAACAGGATGTGAGTTGTTAATCCCGACTAGTTATTTCCTCCTCACCTCTGCGGGTGAGAGGGGGTCTAATTGAAGTTATTCATTGCAAACCTGATCTGACCTATTTGGATTCTCGTGGACAATCATGACAGAGCAATGAGACTTAGTTGATAAAATGAACGGAAACTGTTGATAGCTACAGTCTTTAGCATAAACTATAATGGAAAATGTTGCGATTTGGCTTCTCACTGTTGCTGCCTGATCCTGCCAATTATTATCTCCAGAGAAATAACTCGAAGAAGACATTTTTGTTGCCAAAAAAATAGTAATTTGCAGCTTCATTGGAGTGTTTCAATGTAATGACCTAGGGTGAGGATCGCAAACTAGAAAAGGAGAGTCAGGAATTAGCCTGTATCAGAAGACTCCACAAGCACGAATGTGCGTACACACACACACACACACACACACACACACACACACACACACACACACACACACACACACACACACACACACACACACAGTCTTCAACAGCTAATCTTATGGGGACACACAATTCAGTTCCACTCAAAATCCAAAACCCAAAACCTAACCTTAACCCTAAACCTAACCCTAGCTCCTTAACCTAAAACTAACTCTAGCTCCTAACCATAAACCTAATTCTAATCCTGACACTAATTCTAACCTTAACCCTAAACCCCCTAGAAATAGCATTTGACCTTGTGGGGACCAACATAATGTCCCCAGTTGATAAAATGTTAAATTACTATTCTTGTGGGAACTTCACGCACAAGCACAGTCAAACACACAAGCGCACACACACAAATCCTACAGGAGGGCAATTACATGGTATTGATCTGAGTCTCAGGGGGAAGCTGTTCTCCTGCTACCTTCCTGTCAGGGTGTCTACTGCACAACTCTCACCTTACACACACACACACACATACACACACACACACACACACACACACACACACACACACACACACACACACACACTGGAAGCTCCTGTTGAGCTCTATCCCCTTGAGGAAAATCGAAAAGCTGTGACGTTTCTTAATTATTTCTTCATTTATTTTTGGGATATGTGTTTTTTTTGTATTGTTAGGTATGCTGCTAAAAACATAAGCATTTTGGTGCACCTGCGATAACATCAGTAAATGATGTGTATGCAACCAATAACATTTGAGTGGACACAGGGTCAATTCACCCCCTCCATACTCTTTCCTGTGCACTCCCTTCTGCTCCTGCTGTTAAATTCTGGGGTGACGGTAAGAGGAATTGTCAGACTGCTTTTTACAGCACAAAACAACATTCTCCTGCAGCTAGTCTGTCCTCTCCTCCCAGGTGCACCAAAGGCAATCCAATAGAAATATGAGCCTTAAATGGCAAAACGCTCTCTCCTCAGGAAATACAATAGGCGGGGTGTTTCTGTTCTTTTCTACTGTGTTTTTTAAGTGACTCTTGAACACTCTGGTTCCTCTCTGGGAGAACACAAGAACGCCTCAACAGCGGGGGAAATACAGTGGGATCAGAGGAAACAGGGAAACAGGGTTTGCTTGTACATGCCTCTTGTGAAAATCTCTAGAGGGCTGCTACTGCTGCTCACCACAACTTTGTTTGGGGACTATCTCCTTAGTGTACCAACTACTGCTGAGGAAGTGTCGTTGTGTGTGTGTCGGTGCTTCGTTCAAGCAGTGTTTATCCGTCTTGTGATGGATGGTGGCGTGTGGTTGGAAGTGTCGTGAGGCTCAGATATTACCTGTGAATCTAGCCAGTCAACCATGCAGGTTTGGTCTGGTCTGTCTGGCACCTGGTGTAAACAGCAGTCATTCCTGATTATTGCATTCTTGTCAAGAGGAGCGGGGCACCCTGTTAGGGGGGCTTGACCCCCCACTGCGTAGGAGACAGATATTTACTCCTGCCATGCCTCAAACACATTGTAAACTCTGTCTATTCCCTATATAGGGCACTACTTTTGACTTTTGGTCAAAAGTAGTACACTGTGCAGGGAATAGGGTGCCATTTTGGAGGCAGGCTCTGCCTTTTTCCCCCAGGAGCTGTCAATAAACAGGCCTGATTTAACATCCTCCTTGGAGGGAGGGGAGTGTCCCTGGGTGCATCGACAGGGGTAGGGGCTCTGATCCTTGGCTTACAGTTCAGACAGAGGTCCCTGGTTCACTCCATGGTCTGCTGGAGGTTATACATTGCATACGAAATGGCACCATTTTCCATTTACTGCACTAATTTTGACCAGGACCAATAGGGCTCAGATCAAACTTAGAGCACTATATAGGGAAAAGGAACGCAACCATAGCATCTGCAATGTCTTCCGCCACTAAGGACTGGCCTGGTGACTAGTGGTACTGTCACTGGCCCCTCATCCCACCAGGGATCATACTGAAGCCCCCAATCCAACGCTGAGCAATACAAGTTTGAAATGAGAAAGGTGTTTGGGTGAGATTGTGAGACAGAAGTGGATTACCGAAGCAGTTCCCCCCTTCACCCATCTCTTACGGTCATAGTAATGAATACTGTTTACTGTACTTCTTTTATGACCTGTCAGACTTTGGGTTCTCTTTATCTTTTCATAACATTCTCTTCTCTTCCAAACCATATAGGGCCTTCAAACTCACCTCTGGACCTTGAAGCCTGTTCCACTGCGTTTTTCCATTGTTGCTCTCTAATCAGTGACTGATTTAGACCTGGGACACCAGGTGGGGCAAGAACAGAAAACAGAAAACCAGCAGACTCCGGACCTCATAGGGTAAGAGTTGAATACCCCTGATAAAGGGCTTCATTGACTGTAATTGATGGTGGGGGTGGTAGCTCGCTAAGCGTCTTCATAATGGTGACGCCACTGGTTTTGACACAATTTGAGACGTAATGATGGAGTCATGGAGATCAGTTACCACCAGGGGTCATTGGAAGAGATGGGGTGTTAGGTAGCTGGATTCTTGGCTTGGCTCCGCAGCTGTTCCTGAGGACCAGGCCAGTACGCAACGAATTAGAGATGTCACCACTCAGGGTGTAAATGAGCCATCCAGATGACATCAGGCCCCGTGATTTTGGCCCTAATGTGTGTGAGGGTGCGTGTGTGTGGGTGGGTGTGCGTGCGTGCGTGCATGTGCATGTGTGTGCTCACAGACCTAGTGCTCCTCCTAGTGCGCTGACGATGGAAGGACAGCAAAGTTTGGTTGTACCCCATACCACCTGTACATTTTTGTGTATGTTGGCGGGTTTTAAACTCAGACATCTTTTACACTACATGCAAAGTAAACTCCTAGAGACCACAGGAGGCTGCTGAGGGGAGGGCGGCTCATAATAATGGCTGGAATGGAGTAAATGGAATGGAAACCATGTTTGATGTGTTCCATACCATTCCATTTATTCAGTTCCCAGAGTTACTATGAGCCCGTTCTCCCCAATTGAGGTGCCAACGGCCACCTGTGCTAGAGTCATCTCGGCCACAACACTTTTTAGTCCAAAAGACACACCAATCTGGTTCACATCTGACTTTGTGAGGGAGTAAAGAGAAGACTCTAGCAGGGTGTTGCTGTCCTCCTCCTTACGACTTCATCAGGTGATCGGCTAATTAAGTCTCATTAGCAGGGATGTGAGGAGCGGAGCGCGTTGGAAAACTTCATTAATGAACAAATGCATTCAGCTTGGGCATCATAATGACGTCCCCAGCCCACTCTTAGCATGAGACGCCACATTAACCTACACAGAGACCCATCCGGACCTCACAGCCCCATCGGACCTAGAAACAGCTTTACAACCAGATACACCAAACCACAGGAGGTTGGTGTCACCTTAATTGGGGAGGACAGGCTCGTGGTAATGACTGGAGCGGTATCAAATACATCAAACACATGGTTTCCATGTGTTCGATGCCATTCCATGTGCGCCGTTCAAGACATTACTATGAGCCGCAACTACTCTGGCCTATATAGTACAACTGGCTCTAACCCATACAGTCAGACAGAGACCACAGGGTATCACGGACCTTTATTTGACATTAATTACAAGACAATTTTAATGTTGTACAATGTTTTTTGTCTTTGTTAGTTGCATGTGTTGGCTCATTGATTGCATCACCTTGACAAATGCTAAGTCTGACTCTGGAGGTGTCAGGTGTGTCTAGAGAGAAACAAATGAGTTTGGCTGATGGGTGTGTGTAAATGCCTGCGTGCGTGGGTTTGTGTGTGTGTGTGTGTGTGTGAATTACACCAATACACTGACTGTAGAAGATTAGAAGCACTTTCCTTCCTCTTGCTCTGATCAGATGATGGCCTCACGGGCGGAGATGGAGGAGAAAATATGTGGGATAGGATAGAGAAGAGTAGAGAGCCACTTGAGAATGTGAGTGATGGGACTGACATTGTGTCCCAAATGGCACCCTATTCCCAATTTACAGCCCTGGTCTCCCTATATGGCTTTGGTCAAAAGTAGAGCACAATGTAGGGAATAGGGCGCCATTTTGAATGCAGACTCTGAGTGCTAAGGTCAGGGTGGATGAGTAGAATGGACAGCATTGATGTTACTCACACTGTGTTATCTGGAGCAGCCAGACTACAGAGTCCTAGGGAGGTAGACTTCCTCTAAGCTCATTTAGGAGATAGTACACACAGCCTGGTCACGCAGCCAGTGCACCTGCCGAGTGAAGATCACACTGACATGGAGAGAGAGAGAGAGAGAGAGAGAGAGAGAGGTTTGCAAAGTGCCCAAAACAAGAGTTCAAAACAAAAAGAGATGCAAGACAAATCAGAATAATGTGGATACTCCAATTACAGAACAATAATTAATGGAAAACTATGCACTCTACAACCCAAAAAGGCTTGTGGTGCTGATGATATTTTAAATGAAATTATCAAATATACATACCAAAAATTCAAATTGGCTATACTCAAACTCTTCAACATTATCCTCACTGCAGGTATCCGATATTTGAAAGCAATTATTGATCACACCAACCTATAAAAATGTAGACACATTTGTGTTAACAGCAACTTGGGAAAAAGTCTCTGCCGTATCATAAATAGCAGACTACTTCATTTCCTTGATGAACACAATGCCTTGAGCAGATTGAATTTTTACCAAATTATCACACAACAGGCCATATTTGTGCTCTCCAAACTGTAATAGACAAGTAAACCGAAACAAAAAGCAAAATCGACTCATGTTTTGTAGACTTCAAGAAAGCATTTGATTCAATTTGTCGCGAAGGTCTTATTTATAAACTAATAGAAAGTGTCATTGGAGGGAAAACATAGGATGTTATTAAATCAATGTACACTAAAAACAAATACAGCCCCACATTGGAGGTACCATAATACCCATAAAACCTAGCGGTCAAACAGGGGAATGGTTCCCATAGGAGATTTTAGAAACATATAAGGGCTGTGTTTCGTGTAGGTTTACCGTTTTATAACCATGTAAATCTCTCTCGGACAAGGTGACTTTTATCAGTATATTCGGCTCTGTTTACTCTCAGATTCGAAAATGCTAATTAACATCATAGTTGACATCATGCAAAACTACAAATCCCTGCAAGCTCCTGCACCTTATCTCTAGCTGACACTTTTTGTGTAAATTGAAACTTGCACATACATTACCACATTTAGCTAACATTAGATAGCTAATCCAGATATTCTTACCTTTCCCTCAATTCGGCAGTCTCGTCCAGATAATCATGGCATATGTAGTTCTTTATGATATCCACAGTAGCAGCTAATTAGCATTTCATTTTTGAGGGGTAAATATACAGGCAAATAGATTTCAAAAAGTTGTATTGTCCGTGAGAGATTTACATGGTTATCAAAATGTCACAGCAGGGTAAGCCTACATGTAGCACAGCCCCTATTAGTGTTTCTAAAATCCCTTATGGGAAAAATGCATGTTGGAACCATTTCCCTGCTTGACAGCTAGGTTTTCTGGGTATTATGATGTGCGGTTCAAATTGACAAAAAGCAAACAACCTTTTTCTCTCAGGGACATAGAGTGATACAGGGCTACTCAATTAGTCGAACACTATTTAACATCTACATTAATGAATTGACAAAAACATCATAAGAATCTGCAGCACCTGGTCCCACCCTACACAACACTGAAATCAAGTGTCTGCTGTATGCAGATGACCTGGTGCTCCCACTAAGGAGGGGTTACAGCAGCACCCAGATCATCTGCACAGGTTCTGTCAGACTTGGGCTCTGACAGTTAACCTAAAAAAAAACGGAATATAATGATATTCCAAAAGAGGTACGGATATCAGGATTGCAAATATAAATGTTATTTGGACATAGTTCTATTAGAACACACCAAAAACTGCATATATGTAGGACTAAATATCAGCAACACAGGTAGCCTTCGCATTGGCTGTGAACGAGCTGAGAGACAAAGCAAGATGAGCATTCTATGCCATTAAAAGGAACATTAAAATCGAAAAATTCCAATTAGATATTTGTTCGAAAAAAACAAATCAGTCCAATTGCTATATATGGCAGTGAAGTATGGGGTCCACTCTCTAATAATGAATTTAACAAATGGAACAAACATCCAATCGAAATACTGCATACAGAGTTTTGCAAGAGTGTATTGCAAGTGCAAAGAAAAACTCTAAATAATGCATTTAGAGCAGAATTGAGCCAATACTCCCTCCTCTTTGGAAAAAAAGAGCTATCAAATTTTACACCCATCTAAAATCATGCGGCCCTGAAACATTTAATCATACAGCCCTTCAATGTCAAGAGTTGAAACAAGAGAACAGTCCCACCAGCCTGCTGGTTCTGAGGCTCAGTTCACTAACTCAAACAAACACCGTAGAGCATGGGTGTCAAACTCTGGCCCGTGGGCCAAATTTGGCCCGCGGGGTAATTATATTTGGCCCGCGAGACAATACCAAATTACTACTAGAGCTGGCCCGCCGGTATTATACAGCGCATTCACCACTAATACTACGAATCCCATAATGCTCTGCTGTTTTCGAGCGCCAATCAGGACAGGACCCAGAAACGCTCTCTCCTCTGTGACAGTAGTCATAGCAACATAGACGCTACAACTGTCAGCGAGCTAACCCTTCCCAAAAATGGCGAAAAGAAAGGCAGAAAACAGGAGCTTTCTGGACAAGTGGGAGGCAGAATATCTGTTTACATATGTAAAAGACAAACCTGTTTGTCTTGTTTGTGGAGTCAACGTGGCTGTAAGTAAGGAGTACAACATTAGACGACACTATGAAACAAAACACCATGACAAATACAAGGACCTGGACATGACTCAAAGGAGCCAGAAAGTAGAGGAGATGAAAAGAAGTTCGGTTTCACAACAGAATATGTTTAAAAAAGCCACATCACAAAGCGAGGCTGCTGTAAAGGCTAGTTATATAGTGGCAGCAGAGATCGCAAAATCAGCCCGGCCCTTTAATGAGGGAGAGTTCATGAAAAAGTGCATGATGAAGGTTTGTGACCTCGTATGCCCAGAGAAAAAACAAGCATTTTCAAACGTGAGCCTGAGCAGGAACACAGTAGCTGATCGCACATGTGATCTTGCCACCAATCTGTATGACCAGCTGATGGAAAAGGGAAAAGATTTTGTTGCGTTCTCCCTCGCTGTGGATGAGAGCTGCGACGCATCTGATACTGCTCAGCTGTCAGTCTTCATCCGTGGAGTGGACTCAAATCTGTGTGTTACAGAGAAGCTATTAGGATTCAAATCAATGCATGGCACAACCACAGGAAAGGAAATCTTTGAGGAGGTTTCCAAATGTGTAACTGAAATAAAGCTGCCGTGGGATAAACTCGTTGGATTAACGACAGATGGTGCGCCAGCGATGTGCGGTAAAAAGAGTGGACTGGTGGGCATGGTTCGGGAGAAGATGCGGGAAGAGAACTGTGCAGGTGAGCTAACTGTTTACCACTGCATCATACATCAGGAAGCACTGTGTGCCAAAGCCCTAAAGATGGAACATGTTATGACCACAGTAACACAGGTAGTTAACTTTATAAGAGCCAAAGGTCTAAATCACCGCCAGTTTAAATCTTTTCTGGAGGAGTGTGGTTCGGAATACGCAGACGTGCCGTATCACACAGAGGTGAGATGGCTAAGCAGAGGAAAAGTACTGAACAGATGTTTCGAGCTGCGTGAGGAAATATGTCAATTCCTGGAAACCAAAGGGAAGGATACAGCAGAGCTCCGGGAGCAAAAATTCCTGTGTGAGCTGGCCTTTCTCTGTGACATCTCGAGCCATCTCGATGCGCTGAACCTGCAGCTTCAGGGGCGGGGGCGCATCATCACAGACATGTACGCTGCAGTGAGGGCCTTCAAAACTAAACTGTGCCTGTGGGAGAATCAGATGCTGCAAGGAAACCCTTGCCATTTTCCCTGCTGCCAATCCATAAAAGCGCAGATCTCTACCGCCGTGTTCCCATGCGCACAGTTTGCTGAAAAACTCAGTGTTCTCGCCGCTGAGTTTAGCCGGCGATTTGCCGACTTCGATGCCCAGAAATGCAAGTTTGAACTGCTTAGTAATCCCTTCGCAGTTGATGTGGAAAATGCACCAACCAACATCCAAATGGAGCTGATTGAACTCCAGTGCAACGACACGCTGAAGTCAAAGTATGATGCTGTGGGCGCCGCACAGTTTCCACAGTTCATCCCTGACACAATGCCTCAGCTCCGCACCCAAGCTGCTCAGATGCTCTCCATGTTCGGCAGCACTTATCTATGCGAGCAACTTTTCTCCTCGATGAAGATGACCAAAACAACTCACAGGAGACGTCTGACTGATGAACATCTTCGCTCGATACTGAGGATTTCTTCAGCTCAGAGCTTGAGCCCAGACATTGATGAACTAGCATCCAAGAAGAGATGCCAGGTATCTGGCTTGGGCACATCAGATTAGACCAGTGTGCAATAATTAACGTTTTCTTTATGCACTTTTTCTTGCTACAAGGCATGGGCTTGAATGGTTGATTGATTTATTATCATTTTATTTGTAAAATTATTAGCCAGTGGAAAAAGTTTATTTTGGTATTTAAATCAGAAGGCTGCAAATAGAAAAGAGGCATACAATTTTTATTTAAATTGTATTTATTTAATAAATGAATGCCATTGATGTGTTTTTTCATTTGAAATTCGATTTTGCATGTCTCCACTATTAAATTATATATTGTATGGTAATAAGCGATGCTTGTTCCATATTCAATGTTAAAGCAAAACTTGTTTGGGTCCATATTAAAAGGTTAATTTGTTCAATGTTGGCCCGTGACTTTGTTCAGGTTTTACATTTTGGCCCACTGGGTATTTGAGTTTGACACCCCTGCCGTAGAGCCTCAGTACCGCACTCAGAAAACCTGCCAACACTAGATTATCACAAAGCAAAAATCTGAATGGAATGACACCACAAAAACCATTTCCTATTACACTGTGACAAATACTTAGACCTAAGATAATCTTTCATTCCCCAAATTATCCTTCAGTACAAAGAAAATGTGTCATTTTGTCATCAAAATACAGTGGGGCAAAAAAGTATTTAGTCAGCCACCAATTGTGCAAGTTCTCCCACTTAAAAAGATGAGAGAGGCCTGTAATTTTCATCATAGGTACACTTCAACTATGACAGACAAAATGAGAAGAAAAAATCTAGAAAATCACATTGAGGGATTTTTTTTGAATTTATTGGCAAATTATGGTGGGAAAAAGTATTTGGTCACCTACAAACAAGCACGATTTCTGTCTCTCACAGACCTGTGTCCTCCACTCGTTACCTGTATTAATGGCACCTGTTTGAACTTGTTATCAGTATAAAAGACACCTGTCCATAACCTCAAACAGTCACACTCCAAACTCCACTATGGCCAAGACCAAAGAGCTGTCAAAGGACACCAGAAACAAAATTGTAGACCTGCACCAGGCTGGGAAGATTGAATCTGCAATAGGTAAGCAGCTTGGTTTGAAGAAATAAACTGTGGGAGCAATTATTAGAAAATGGAAGACATACAAGCCCAGTGATAATCTCCCTCGATCTGGGGCTCCATGCAAGATCTCACCCCGTGGGGTCAAAATGATCACAAGAACGGTGAGTAAAAGTCCCAGAACCACACGGGGGGACCTAGTGAATGACCTGCAGAGAGCTGGGACCAAAGTAACAAAGCCTACCATCAGTAACACACTACACCGCCAGGGACTCAAATCCTGCAGTGCCAGACGTGTCCCCCTGCTTAAGCCAGTACATGTCCAGACCCGTCTGAAGTTTGCTAGAGAGCATTTGGATGATCCAGAAGAAGATTGGGAGAATGTCATATGGTCAGATGAAACAAAAATATAACTTTTTGGTAAAAACTCAACTCGTCATGTTTGGAGGACAAAGAATGCTGAGTTGAATCCAAAGAACACCATACCTACTGTGAAGCATGGGGGTGGAAACATCATGCTTTGGGGCTGTTTTTCTGCAAAGAGACCAGAACGACTGATCCGTGTAAAGGAAAGAATGAATGGGGCCATGTATCATGAGATTTTCAGTGAAAACCTCCTTCCATCAGCAAGGGCATTGAAGATGAAACGTGGCTGGGTCTTTCACCATGACAATGATCCCAAACACACCGCCCGGGCAACGAAGGAGTGGCTTCGTAAGAAGCATTTCAAGGTCCTGGAGTGGCCTAGCCAGTCTCCAGATCTCAACCCCATAGAACATCTTTGGAGGGAGTTGAAAGTCTGTGTTGCCCAGCAACAGCCCCAAAACATCACTGCTCTAGAGGAGATCTGCATGGAGGAATGGGCCAAAATACCAGCAACAGTGTGTGAAAACCTTGTGAAGACTTACAGAAAACGTTTGACCTCTGTCATTGCCAACAAAGGGTATATAACAAAGTATTGAGATAAACTTTTGTTATTGACCAAATACTTATTTTCTACTGTAATTTGCTAATAAATTCATAAAAATCCTACAATGTGATTATCTGGATTTCTTTTTCTCATTTTGTCTGTCATAGTTGAAGTGTACCTATGATGGAAATTACAGGCCTCTCATCTTTTTAAGTGGGAGAACTTGCACAATTGGTGGCTGACTAAATACTTTTTTGCCCCACTGTACTTGTCCTCTTGCTCAGTTGTGCACCAGGGCCTCCCACTCCTCTTTCTATTCTGGTTGCGCTGTTTTGTGAAGGGAGTAGTACACAGCGTTAAACGAGATCTTCAGTTTCTTTGCAATTTCTCGCATGGAATAGCCTTCATTTCTCAGAACAAGAATAGACTGACGAGTTTCAGAAGAAAGTTCTTTGTTTCTGGCCATTTTGAGCCTGTAATTGAACCCACAAATGCTAATGCTCCAGATACTCAACTAGTCTAAAGAAGGACAGTTTTATTGCTATTGAAATGGATACTAGACTATCTTAAATGGATGCTAGACTATCATATACATGGAATGGACGCTTCTCCCTGTCACGGATCCCATGGTTGCCCTTAATTTGAAGAAGTAATCCAGAGACAGGTGTTTTCTCTATCCCCTTCGCTATCATACTCAAATTCCACTGATTTCAAAACTTGGTCTTCCAGAAAGTGGAGAGCAACACTTATGCAGATCTACAACGCAATATATATATATATTTTTTTAAAGCCGTGTTAGACTTCCGGCGCCGACAGAGATGGCCGCCTCGCTTCGCGTTCCTAGGAAACTATGCAGTTTTTTGTTTTTTTACGTGTTATTTCTTACATTAGTACCCCAGGTCATCTTAGGTTTCATTACATACAGTCGAGAAGAACTACTGAATATAAGATCAGCGTCAACTCACCATCAGTACGACCAAGAATATGTTTTTCGCGACGCGGATCCTGTGTTCTGCCTTACAAACAGGACAACGGAATGGACTCCACTCCATGCAGCGACCCAAAATAACGACTCTGAAAAAGAGGGAAACGAGGCGGTCTTCTGGTCAGACTCCGGAGATGGGCACACCGTGCACCACTCCCTAGCATTCTTCTTGCCAATGTCCAGTCTCTTGACAACAAGGTTGATGAAATCCGAGCAAGGGTAGCATTCCAGAGGGACATCAGAGACTGTAACGTTCTTTGCTTCACGGAAACATGGCTCACTGGAGAGACGCTATCCGAGGCGGTGCAGCCAACGGGTTTCTCCACGCATCGCGCCGACAGAAACAAACATCTTTCTGGTAAGAAGAGTGGCGGGGGCGTATGCCTCATGACTAACGAGACATGGTGTGATGAAAGAAACATACAGGAACTCAAATCCATCTCTTCACCTGATTTAGAATTCCTCACAATCAAATGTAGACCGCATTATCTACCAAGAGAATTCTCTTCGATTATAATCACAGCCGTATATATCCCCCTCCAAGCAGACACATCGATGGCTCTGAACGAACTTTATTTAACTCTTTGCAAACTGGAAACCATTTATCCGGAGGCTGCATTCATTGTAGCTGGGGATTTTAACAAGGCTAATCTGAAAACAAGACTCCCTAAATTTTATCAGCATATCGATTGCGCAACCAGGGGTGGTAAAACCTTGGATCATTGTTACTCTAACTTCCGCGACGCATATAAGGCCCTGCCCCGCCCCCCTTTCGGAAAAGCTGACCACGACTCCATTTTGTTGATCCCTGCCTACAGACAGAAACTAAAACAAGAGGCTCCCACGCTGAGGTCTGTCCAACGCTGGTCCGACCAAGCTGACTCCACACTCCAAAACTGCTTCCATCACGTGGACTGGGATATGTTTCGTATTGCGTCAGATAACAATATTGACGAATACGCTGATTCGGTGTGCGAGTTCATTAGAACGTGCGTTGAAGATGTCGTTCCCATAGCAACGATTAAAACATTCCCTAACCAGAAACCGTGGATTGATGGCAGCATTCGCATGAAACTGAAAGCGCGAACCACTGCTTTTAATCAGGGCAAGGTGTCTGGTAACATGACCGAATACAAACAGTGCAGCTATTCCCTCCGCAAGGCTATCAAACAAGCTAAGCGTCAGTACAGAGACAAAGTAGAATCTCAATTCAACGGCTCAGACACAAGAGGCATGTGGCAGGGTCTACAGTCAATCACGGACTACAAGAAGAAATCCAGCCCAGTCACGGACCAGGATGTCTTGCTCCCAGGCAGACTAAATAACTTTTTTGCCCGCTTTGAGGACAATACAGTGCCACTGACACGGCCTGCAACGAAAACATGCGGTCTCTCCTTCACTGCAGCTGAGGTGAGTAAGACATTTAAACGTGTTAACCCTCGCAAGGCTGCAGGCCCAGACGGCATCCCCAGCCGCGCCCTCAGAGCATGCGCAGACCAGATGGCCGGTGTGTTTACGGACATATTCAATCAATCCCTATACCAGTCTGCTGTTCCCACATGCTTCAAGAGGGCCACCATTGTTCCTGTCCCCAAGAAAGCTAAGGTAACTGAGCTAAACGACTACCGCCCCGTAGCACTCACTTCCGTCATCATGAAGTGCTTTGAGAGACTAGTGAAGGACCATATCACCTCCACCCTACCTGACACCCTAGACCCACTCCAATTTGCTTACCGCCCAAATAGGTCCACAGACGATGCAATCTCAACCACACTGCACACTGCCCTAACCCATCTGGACAAGAGGAATACCTATGTGAGAATGCTGTTCATCGACTACAGCTCGGCATTCAACACCATAGTACCCTCCAAGCTCGTCATCAAGCTCGAGACCCTGGGTCTCGACCCCGCCCTGTGCAACTGGGTACTGGACTTCCTGACGGGCCGCCCCCAGGTGATGAGGGTAGGCAACAACATCTCCTCCCCGCTGATCCTCAACACTGGGGCCCCACAAGGGTGTGTTCTCAGCCCTCTCCTGTACTCCCTGTTCACCCACGACTGCGTGGCAACGCACGCCTCCAACTCAATCATCAAGTTTGCGGACGACACAACAGTTTGATTACCAACAAATTCGAGACGGCCTAGAGGGAGGAGGTGAGGGCCCTCGGAGTGTGGTGTCAGGAAAATAACCTCACACTCAACGTCAACAAAACTAAGGAGATGATTGTGGACTTCAGGAAACAGCAGAGGGAACACCCCCCTATCCACATTGATGGAACAGTAGTGGAGAGGGTAGCAAGTTTTAAGTTCCTCGGCATACACATCACAGACAAACTGAATTGGTCCACTCACACAGACAGCATCGTGAAGAAGGCGCAGCAGCGCCTCTTCAACCTCAGGAGGCTGAAGAAATTCGGCTTGTCACCAAAAGCACTCACAAACTTCTACAGATGCACAATCGAGAGCATCCTGGCGGGCTGTATCACCGCCTGGTACGGCAACTGCTCCGCCCTCAACTGTAAGGCTCTCCAGAGGGTAGTGAGGTCTGCACAACGCATCACCGGGGGCAAACTACCTGCCCTCCAGGACACCTACACCACCCGATGTTACAGGAAGGCCATAAAGATCATCAAGGACATCAACCACCCAAGCCACTGCCTGTTCACCCCGCTATCATCCAGAAGGCGAGGTCAGTACAGGTGCATCAAAGCTGGGACCGAGAGACTGAAAAACAGCTTCTATCTCAAGGCCATCAGACTGTTAAATAGCCACCACTAACATTGAGTGGCTGCTGCCAACACACTGACATTGACACTGACTCAACTCCAGCCACTTTAATAATGGGAATTGATGGGAAATTATGTAAATATATCACTAGCCACTTTAAACAATGCTACCTTATATAATGTTACTTACCCTACATTATTCATCTCATATGCATACGTATATACTGTACTCTATATCATCGACTGCATCCTTATGTAATACATGTATCACTAGCCACTTTAACTATGCCACTTTGTTTACGTACTCATCTCATTTGTATATACTGTACTCGATACCATCTACTGTATCTTGCTTATGCTGCCCTGTACCATCACTCATTCATATATCCTTATGTACATATTCTTTATCCCCTTACACTGTGTATAAGACAGTAGTTTTGGAATTGTTAGTTAGATTACTTGTTGGTTATTACTGCATTGTCGGAACTAGAAGCACAAGCATTTTGCTACACTCGCATTAACATCTGCTAACCATGTGTATGTGACAAATAAAATTTGATTTGATTTGATTTGACAGGATTACCAATACATACTGACCAGCTCAAATAGACAGATGCGTGCTATATGGCAGACCAATCCGAACTCATCTCTCGGCATGTCCTGCCCACTCATTATATCAGCCAATCATGGCTAGCGGGAGGGTTGCTGGCTTTTTCTGTGGCTAAAGCAACTATGCTCGTAAATCAACAATTGTATTCATATTTACAGATATCATACAAGTTTGTTATTAAGGCACATGATAGTTCACATGTTCCAGAAGGTATTTCAGCCAAAAACCACATTTTGATGATTTTTTAAAGATTACGTTCAAATTGCTCTCCTGTGAAGTAGTGTCCCGCGACATATACCTAGTATCCTGAAACGAGTCACATATTTTCCTCAGATTACACAGACCCACAAAGAATAATAAAAAATAAAAAACTATTTTGATAAACTCACATATGTATTGGTGAAATACCGCAGTGTGCAATCACAGCAGCAAGATGTGTGACCTGTTTGCCGCAAGAAAAGGGCAACCAGTGAAGAACAAACACCATTGTAAATATAACCTATATTTCTGTTTCTTTATTTTCCCTTTTGAACTTGAACTATTTGCACATCATTACAACACTGTATAGACAGACATAATATGACATTTGAAATGTATTCTTTTGGAACATTTGTGAGTGTAATGTTTAATGTTAATTTTTTATTATTTATTTCAGTTTTGTTTATTATACATTTCACATGCTTTGGAAATGTAAACATAAGTTTCCCATGCCAATAAAGACTCCTTAAATTGAATAGAAAAAATGTAATTGAGAGAGAGAGAGAGAGAGAGAGAGAGAGAGAGAGAGAGAGAGAGAGAGAAGCGGTTCACAAATAAGACCACTACAGGAGAATAAGGCAGGATACTGTGAGTGCATGTTAACGGTGACTGATTTATTACTAATGTGTGGTGAGTATGTCCAACAGCTCACATGGACTGCTTGTGATGGTGGTGGTTGAGCTCTGTATAACTTCAGTTTCCATCCTTTAGTCCTAATTGGTCAATAGTTGACAGTCCATTCCCTCAAGCCATCGTTACAAAATAGTCCGTTTCAAAAGCATCAGTCTTCTGCACTGTAAAATTGTGCCTCGATTGGCTTGCTGATTGGTGAGGAATTCTGAGTGGTTTTACGTGGCAGATATAATGTGTGATAGAGGCCGTACGTCTGTAATGATCATGTATTGTGGATCACCATACGGAGAGACAGAGATAGGAAAAAGGATGTGGTCTTTAGTAAGTCATACATATTCTGTCCTTCCCACTGGGCTGTGTTTCTGTCAGGCACTGTGAGGCATCCTCATGACAGCCTGGGAGTGTCTTTATATGTGTGTTGGTGGGCTGGAGTGTGCCTGACTGTCTGGCTAGCAGTAGAGTATGATGGGAGGCTGCTGACCTCTGTGAGGTGTGCATGTGACAGGTTAAAGGAAATATTCATAGCCTGTTATACATTAAAAAGTATTAGTAAGTTCATTGAATGTGAGGATCTTAAAACATCTAAGGTTAAAAAGATCATGCATTCAGTATTAGTGGATAGAGATTGATAACATTCATATAATTGTGTTAAATTTCAAATCCGTCAAGCGTACAAAGGATACGAATTGTGAGAGGAATGTGTAAACGTTATATTGATTACTTTATTTGGTGGTGCCTAAAAGTGTTAATCTGTGATCTACTAAATTCTCTTAATCTATGAGCCTGAGATCGATTGCTCTGGTCTCCACCCATATTCCCAGGGAAATCGCGGTCTTTTCTCATTGCACTAAAAGTTATTATTGAGGAAACAAGACCGTATCACTCTCGTGATTATTTCTCCCCTTTTTCAGGGGCGTAACATGCACACGCGCACACACACGGAAACACACACACATGGCCATAGAGAGGAGGAGCAGGAGGCAGCAGCAGGGTTAGGGTTAGAGGTAGGGGTCAGTTAGGGTTAGTGGTCAGTTTAGGGGTCACTATGATTAGATGCCATTAGTTGAGATCCAACAGCTCAAGCTTGCGTGCGTTTACTGTTGAACACATCACAGTGCAACAGAGACAACAGAGGCCCAACCGATGACCATAGACGTACCTGGAACCTGTGACTGAGAGCCCTGCAGCACCGCAGACCTCAGCTCTCTCATAGTCAGCTATGGGGCTACACTGCAGTCACAGGGACAGTCTGGGAGAAAAGGTTAAAAAAAAGACAATTACTCAATGGTACAGTGATAAAATAGCAGTGTTTGTCTCTCTGTCTGTTGTTAACATGGTTTGTAATTATTGCCCTGAGTGTCACAGAATACATCCCAATTGGCATTTGTAGTGCACTATAACGGGTCGTAAGAAGTGCACTATAAAGGGAATAGGGTGCCGTTTGGGGTGCATCCATGGTGATTAGTAGGATACATAGTGGCATGTTTCATATCTCATGCTCCTGTAGTTCTCAGAGATAAGATGATCATGACGGTAGGAGATTAGTGACACATACAGACACAGATCCTCTCCTTGGCTCTGCTCCACATGTCAGTGATGTCATTAGTGTGTGTGTGTGTGTGTGTGTGTGTGTGTGTGTGTGTGTGTGTGTGTGTGTGTGTGTGTGTGTGTGTGTGTGTGTGTGTGTGTGTGTGTGTGTGTGTGTGTGTGTGTGTGTGTGTGTGTGTGTGTGTGTGTGTGTGTGTGTGTGTGTGTGTGTGTGTGTGTGTGTGTGCCTGTGTCTCGACCATGATCTCCCAAACATACATTTCTGCTCATTTTGCAAATTGCTGTGATTTCTTGGCTGCCGCAGGCCCTCTCTCACTCACCAAAACCTTGGGGAGGTGGGGGGAGTGCAAGTGGCAGGGTGGCAGGTGACACATTTAAATAGGATTTGCATCTTAAATCAGAAGTGAGAAATGTGAGCATGATTCTCCAAGGAAGATGGCAGGAAGATTGCATTAGAGCTCTGAGAGAGAGAGAGAGAACAATGACATTGAGAGCAGAACTGAGGAGGGGGAGGGAGGGATAGAGATTGAAAGGATAAAGAGATTGAGGGAGTAAGACAATAGGATTGTTTTGTATGTAGGTAATGGCACAGCGTGACATCTGGTGTAATGAAAACTATTAAGGGTTATTTTAGATGTGTTAAAATATAACATTTTACAAGGGTTGTTGAGACTAGGAAGCCCAGTATAATCACGTTTATGGGTGACCAAGACAAGAAGGATAATTCATTCATAGATTCCTTTTCCAGACCATTCATTGTGATGTTTCACAAAAGAACAAGTAGGCGATGCTAGCTAACACACATAGAAACAAATTAGCAAAAACATATCCGGTGTCCTGTGGTTTTTGGCGGAAATGTACTGTATGTTTGTGGGTTACTTCATTCGTTGAGATACGCAAATGCAAAAAAAATGTATGACTTGCATAATTTAGTGGGATAGGACATTTGTAGACGTGTAGTAATGGAGTTTGTCCCAAAAAAATATGTTTTGTTTCCCCAGAGGCTTTCTCTTCAGTCAGTCAGTCAGTCTGCCACATGCATTGAACACAGTCACAGGTGTTGGTTAGTTGGTTGGTTGGTTACTCCCTCCCCTCACCTTCTCCCAACCCTCCCCTCCTTCCCTCCTTCCTTCCCTCAGCATCTCTCTGGGTGACATATGTAGGCATTAGCAGTGGAGTTGTGGAGAAGTGGCAGGGAGAGGGCATCCATCCCTGACAGTGTGGCTGTTAGGCTGCGGGCAGTGGACGGCAGTGTTGTAGTCGAGTCATTGAACCTCAAGTCAGAGTCTAGTCCCAAGTCCCCTGTGCTCAAGTTGAGTCACAAGTCCCTATGGCTAAGGCCGAGGCAAGTCCAAGTCTGAGTTGTCGAGTCACAATTTGAGCCATGAGTCCTTATGCCTGAAGTCCAAGGCCCAGTGCTCGAGTTCTGGTCCAAGTCTGAGTCACTGGGTCTGAGTTTTGATATTGGAAATGGTTCCTGTGTCACGAATCTATCCTGTTCCTGTGTCACGCATACCTGTGCTGTGTGTTTTGGCTTTCGTGCCATTGTGGATTGCGAAGATGATTACGGGTCTCGTCCTGTGGGTTACTCATTGTATGTGTGTGTATTTATTTGAGGTACTCCTCGCTCTTTTGATTGGTTTTCAACCCTGTGTTTTGTTACATGTTTGTTTAGTCTTTGTCCCCGTGCCCTTACACAGCACACCGTAATTTGGGCTAAATAAAAACTTATATGACGCATTCCTGCGCCTGTCTTCCGAATTATTGTTGCCAACGTGGCAGAATAGTCGACCATTAAGAAGACAGCGGGAATGGCCCGTCCGACAACACTTTGACTGGTCCGTCCGGCGCAGCCACAACGAGTCCGTCCAACGACGCCACTTCAGCAGCCACAACTGGGCCGTCCGACGTCGCCACAACGAGTCCGTCCAACGACGCCACTTCAGCAGCCACAACTGGGCCGTCCGACGACGTGATAACCAGTCCGTCCAACGACGTCACTTCAGCAGCCACAACTGGGCCGTCCGACGTCGCCACAACGAGTCCATCCAACGACGTCACTTCAGCAGCCACAACTGGGCCGTCCGACGTCGCCACAGCGAGTCCGTCCAACGACGCCACTTCAGCAGCCACAACTGGGCCGTCCGACAGCGTGACAACCAGTCCGTCCAACGACGTCACTTCAGCAGCCACAACTGGGCCGTCCGACGTCGCCACAGCGAGTCCGTCCAACGACGTCACTTCAGCAGCCACAACTGGTCCGTCCGACGTCGCCACAACGAGTCCGTCCAACG
Source organism: Oncorhynchus clarkii lewisi (assembly GCF_045791955.1). NCBI lineage: Eukaryota > Metazoa > Chordata > Actinopteri > Salmoniformes > Salmonidae > Oncorhynchus > Oncorhynchus clarkii. The sequence goes on from NC_092166.1 coordinate 66,911,473, forward strand.
ACGCCACTTCAGCAGCCACAACTGGGCCGTCCGACAGCGTGACAACCAGTCCATCCAACGACGCCACTTCAGCAGCCACAACTGGGCCGTCCGACAGCGTGACAACCAGTCCATCCAACGACGTCACTTCAGCAGCCACAACTGGGCCGTCCGACGGCGTGATAACCAGTCCGTCCAACGACGTCACTTCAGCAGCCACAACTGGGCCGTCCGACAGCGTGACAATGAGTCCATCCAACGATGTCACTTCAGCAGCCACAACTGGGCCGTCCGACAGCGTGACAACGAGTCCATCCAACAATGTCACTTCAGCAGCCACAACTGGGCCGTCCGACGGCGTGACAACCAGTCCATCCGACTCCACTGCTACTAGTCCTTCCCAAGCCGACGCAACTTCGGCAGCGGCAACTGGCCCGTCGACGACGACGCAACTTCGGCAGCTGCATCGGGTCCTGATTGACCCGCACTGCGTTCCTGGTGATAGTCCTCGAGGCTGCTAGTGTAGCGCAGCCGTAATGTGGGCTAAATAAATAGCCCTATTACGCATTCCTGTGCCCGTCTCCCGAATTATTGCTAACATAACATCATGTCTTGTCTTTAATGTTTCTGTTCCATATTTGACATTGCACCACACACTTTGCACCATCTACTGAAAGACGTTTGAAAGCAAAACGAATGATTCAGAGTTTTTTAGAGATATTTGGTATTTTGCTCTCTCTTACTGCCGGCTCGATGCTCGTCTGTTCGTAGATTTGCGCCTCTATTGTATTGTCCCAGCAAGTGGGGGGCTGTTCATGTGAGCAAAGATTTTCCTCCTTGCTCAATGGTCATAATTGCCTGCAATATGAAATAGTTTCTAACACATTTTATTTTAATATAATGTTCAATAGTCACATCAGTAATGATGTTTTGAAGGGATGAATGGTCTCCAGACGGAACTGATCTTTGTGTAGGTTTTTTATTGCGGAGTGGAAACTATAGGGAGACTTGTCAGAACCTGGCTATGGGATGCAGGGGTAAATTGTGAGGATAGAACGAGAAGACAAATTCAAAGAGAGCCTACATTTTATACTCAAAGGGAGAGAGTGACCAATAGCTAGACTGTTGTTTTACTATTAAACTCAATACTATTGTTTTCAATTTCGTAAAGCAGTTTGTGTTTCTTAACCAGGCACATTGAAATAGAAGGTTGGTGACTGGTGGTTATGGGGAAGTAAGAGAGTTGCTTGTGCGATATGTATCTTATGATCTGAGGCAGAGGCAGGGCTGGAGGCGGAGCCTGCCGGTCTGCCCACACTCAGCACTTGCTTCACCATAGCTCACCAGCTGATGTAGGCTGTGTGCGCCGGGTGTGGCGCATCCTTCCCACTGCTAGACAACAGAACCCTAGCCGCTCTGCGCACCAGTGCTAATATTCTGCTTTTCATAGTTGCCTATCCAGTCCAAGTGCAAATACAAGTCACAAGAAGGCAAGTCCGAGTCACCAAAGGTCTAGAAGGCGAGTCCGAATCCAAGTCCGAGTCACCAAAGGTCTAAAAGGCGAGTCCGAGTCACCAGTGGTCGAGTCCAAGATGCGTCACAAGTCATGAAAATCGGGACTCCTGGACTCAAGTACTACAACACTGGTGTGTGTGTGTGGTGTGGAGGAGGGCGGCGACAGCGCTGCTATTTGGTCCTGTCAACGGCAACACAGCAGAGGGCACACCTCTGCACCGACCATGTCTGCATGGTGTCACCATCTATTTTTAGCACTGCAGGCTGAAGGCTGGCTGTGACCGATGTAGAGGTGAATACACAGCGCAAACACACACACATGTACACACACATGTCTGTGAAACCAGCATAGCAACTGTCGTAGTAATAACACTCCTCCACATTGAACCAGGCTGCCTAAAACTGTACCAATAGGACTTTACAATTCCCCATTTACCCTCCTTCAACCCTCAAGTAGCCATTCCGTTCTCTGACCTCAGAGAATAGACAATATTTTGCAGACAGGCTGAAAGGTAAAGCTATTTATTGTTTCATTCTACACCACAGGATGGTGTTTCAGGGTTTGGTTATTTCACCACTGGCCAGGCCCTACAAGATTGATCATGGCGGCTCTCTCGAAGGTCTTGCTTTCCTGCCGGCTAAATACTGTATCATGTTTATCCATTGTCTGCCTGCAGCCCTGCTAGGTGAATCACTATATCTTACAGTGACTGCTCATCACTAAGATCTCCTCCTCTGTCCTTGAACATTGATTGCGCCCCCCCCCCCCCCCCCCCCGGCTTAATCTATTACCCTTTATAGGTTGTTACTTCCACAAGACCATTCCAGCAATGTGACTCAAGAGTCAGGTTTTTGTTCTCCTTTTTCTTTCCTTTTATCAACCCTGTATACCAAGGGTGTCAAACTCATTCCATGGAGGGCCTAGTGTCAGCAGGTTTTTGTTTTTTCCTTTCAATTAAGCCCTAGACAACCAGGTGTGGGGAGTGCCTTACTAATTAGTGACGTTAAAACATCAACCAAGTACAAGGGAGGAGCGGAAACCCACAGACACTCAGCCTTCCGTGGAATGAGTTTGACACCGGTGTTGTACACTCTTAGAATTTGCCGTGACTCAAGGAACTCTGGAGATTGTCAAGGAACCCTAGAGTTCCTCATGGAACCATTGCACTCAATGGGTTCATATTTGCACTTTTGGTTATTTGAGGGGTTCTTGGAGGAAGCTTTAATAACACAAGAAACAGCAAGGCTGCCCACATGACTGCATATTAATTTAAAATTGAAATATCTCTGCTATTTTTTAAGTAATGCCCCCCTCTGTCCTTGACGTTTCCCAAATAAGTATATTCAACACAAGTAAGTTGTTAAAATTTCAATATCACAAACAGGATTTGTGTTATAAGCAATTCTAAGAGGACATATATATAAAACAATTATTTTCTTCTCTGGAGCTCCAAAAAGTGACTTTTTCAAATCGTCTTAGCATAAGACACTTAGATTTCAGACATTTAGATTAGTTAGAGTAAATGCCATTCCTGTTCATCTGTTGTGATGTACTGTCATCACCTGTTAAGGTTGATCACTAACAGTTTTATAGCTTCAATGAGGCTTACAGAGGTGTACAAGTTCCTCAACAGCCTATGCAAATCCCAAAGTTGGAATAGTTAGAACTTTATTACTACATGTAATCAGCAATGTTAATATTATATTACGATATGTAATATGCATACATATTCAAGGGAAATGTATGAATAAGATTTAAATGTATTTTACAAATTACTATCTGAAAGCCACACCTCCAATAAGCCACGCCTTCAATCTTCTGATATGTTACAATATGTTATTAAACATTTTTCACCCCTCTCATCACAAAAAGGTTCCTGTTTTACACTGGGCTTCCATGACTAACCTTTTCAAGGCGGTTCCTAAAGGAACCAATTTGACCTGAAAAAGTTCCTCCTGTGCGGCAATCTTCTAAACCCCAATAGGTTCTTCGAGGCTCCTTTACTTGTTAGAGTGTAGGATGCCATGTAGAATGTCATGTAGAAGGATGTTGTAATGTCCTTTGTGAACGTGACAAGAAATAGGTGGTTTTACAAGATGCAAATCTCAATGACTGGAAGTCTTTACTAGCATGCTAGCAAGTACCATAGACTTCCAGTCATTGCGCTAACGCTAAGTAGCAACTTCCTTCAAAAGGCACGCAGAGACATTTTTTATCTGTGAGTTCGTCTGACTCTGGGGATATAGATACACGACTTCATTGACAAAATCCTGAAGTATCCTTGAATACAGTTGCATCAGTTTGTGAACATAATGCAGTGATAGACTCCCATACAGAGATAATTCAAACAGTGGTGCAATGAGCCCACATAACCGGTGCTAAGTTAAACCTTTTGAAATTGAATTCTAATTGTCCAGGGCCATGCCTCCTTTTAAAAACGCCAATAAGTAAGGAGTGAATGCTTGCAGAATGCAGACTCTGAGAGAAGCAGCCTAAGTGAATCAGTCAATTAAAAAAACAACATGAAACAAGTGTCAGCACCCTGAGCCATCATGAAGATGTTTTATATACTGTACCCGTATAGCTTTCACCCTCTTCCATAAATAAAATATACTGGGTCTGCATTAAATCTGAGAGGTATGAGCTGAGGTGATAAAATTGAGTTATGAATCAAAATGCACAGAGCATTTATATGAAGGGAGAAATGAGAGAGACTCAACGTGGACAGATTGAAAATTCACTGCCGCTGTATAATGATCGAAAGGCTACACTACAGTAGAGACAAGATTTGCATCCCAAATGGCACCCTAAGAATCCTGGTCAAAAGTAGTGCACTATAGAGAATAGGGTGCCATTCTGTATGTTCATATCAACCATTTGTCAGACCCCTGTTTGTGGGCCTTTGAACTGAAACTTATTCACCGTTATTTGTTCTTGCTCAGCAGCCAGCCACCCTGGTCCCTAGCTCTTTTCCATTGTAAAATTATGCTAGGCCCAGCAGGAAAGAAATGAAGGCACAGTGAACCAATAAGGATTCAGAAATGAGGGTGCTCACAAAATAACTATTCTAAGTCAAGGACCAGAGACTGGATGTGCAAGGTTATTTTGAACAGGCAAGGCATGAGAGAGCGAGTGAATGAGATAGAAAGAGAGGCTGCGGGAGAGGGCGAAAAGAGAAATAGAATTTGAGGGAATGGGAAATGAGAGAGAGAGAGATAGGGAGAGAGAGAGAGGGGAGAATCAGAGTGAGATATGGGAGAGATGGAAAGAAAGAGAGCGAGGGAGAAAGAGAGAGAGGCAAGAGAGAGTGAGATATGGGAAAGAGAGAGTTATGAGAGACAGAGAGACGGAGGTGAGTGATATATGGTAAAGAAAGATAAAGGGAGAGGGAGGGGTTGTAATGGTTTTTATTTTATTGTGTTAATCTGTCTCACTGGGTTCCTTCACCAAGTAGTATATTACACATACCTGTTAACCCAGGCCTCGTAGAATGTGTGATAGATTTGTAAATGGTGCCCATTACACATCTGCTTGAACCTGCATAGTTTTTTCTCCCTTGTGCTCTGCTCTCTCGCTCTCACCCCTCCCTTCCCTCTCTCTCATTTGCTCTTTGTCTATTCCCTTCTAACCCTTTTCATTACCCGGACAACAGCACCATAGTCCCAGTCGGTATTCACGTAATAATAAGGAATTCCCCTCGACCACGCCCACAAATTGGGGAAAATCAACATTCTTTCCTGTTGACCCCCATCGTAAAAGAGAAAACTCTGTAGTAATTTTTTTATATACAGAAGTAACAAAACATGCAGAAAAGCTGCTGTGTTGTTCAATGTACATGTAGCCAGGTCAGAAATCTTGACCTATGGTTCACAATGCTCCCACGTAGGGAAATAGAGCCTGCGAGAAGAGCCCTGTGGCTTCAGGCTATTTGGTGTGGGAGAGTGGGAAACGTGGGGACGTGGTGTCCAACTAGGCTACATGTAGCTACGTGTGTGGAAAACATTTCATCACAGGTAAAACATTTCACTTGTTTAGTACAGTTTGTTTGTAACTCCACTCACTACTTGTAGCTGTATAGTCTGTTTGTTTGTGTTGTTGGTCTTGGCTAGCTTCGGTCGGTAGCTAGCTAGCACTCACTCACTCAAGTGGTTGCTAGCATTGTCATGAAAAGGGGCATGAGGTTAGCCCTAAAATATTATGTTTTTCTAAGTAGTGAGAAAACTAAGGACCAGGCAATGTTGAAAAGTAATCTATGGACATGTACTTTTCTTAAATGTAGTTTTGTAATTGACTAAAACAAGCAGACAACAACAAAATGGCATTTGAAAAAGGTAAAGATTTTGCTGTGAGCAAATGAGGTAACCTAGGTAACCACAGGTTGTTTTCCCCACAGGTGTGCAGGGTCACAACATTCTGTCTAATACCGACTGGGTTTATACAGTCAGTGGGTTAGTTACGGGATTTCTAACACCACAAATCTCCACTTCTTGTGTTTTTCTCTCATTTATTTCTAAATATGTTTATTTCTCAATTTCTTAAAGTCTCATCCTCTCTCCCCCTCCACCCCTATCCCTTTAGAGTAGACGGAGCTGGGTAGAGCCAGGAGGAGCTGAACGGAGGCCTTGATTGGTTTAGGGTAGAGGATTAAAGTCTCTCTGGGAGTTTAAGCATAGAGGTTTTAAACACCTCCACCACCGTCTACAGCGAGCCCCTGATCCTACCCTGCCTGCCTGCCTGACTGCCTGCCTGCCTGCTCTCACACATGGCCAGGGGACTCTACACACACACAAACAGACACACAGACTGCCAGGGGCTGGTTAGGCCAGCGGTGCACTAGGGTGCCATACTGCTTTAGCAGGCTAAGAGGCTTTGTCCTCACCCACACAACTAATTAAAACTCTCCGCAGGTGTTGCTTCTACCTATTTTCTAGAGCGTTGCCGGGACTTAATCCAGCTTGGCTTTGGACAATCAGAGCCAGCTTCGATGCACACCACGACTGTGGGTGTGAAATAGGCCCAGGATGGGTGAGGGATGAGGAAGGATAGATGGTGATAGCAGCATTATCATACCCTCTATGGTAGAATGATGACTTATTCATACCATTCATGTCAGTAAGTGAACACCTTAGTGCCTGGTTCTACCATGACATTCAATAATTTGTTATAACTAAATGGTTTCTACCCAGTGATGGTACAGAACCAACTAAGATGTGAAGGATATGCATGTGTCATAATCCGCTTTGAGAGAAAATGTAACTGCACGCGGTGCTGAATCAAAGAAAATACAGACTAATTTTGCACAGTTGAGAAACACAAAATCTCAAAATCACTCCAAGCAGGGCTTAGTTTGTGTGTATTGATGTTTTTGGTTTGTGCTAGCATGTGTGTCTATGTTGCATCAGTTGGGATTAAATAGTATTAAAGAAAATACTGTTTCTGAACACAAAATCACTCCAAGCAGGGCTTTGTTTGGGTGTGTTGATGTGTTTGGTTCGAAGTAATACCCTGCGTGTGTCTATATTGTTTATGTGTAAGTGGTATAGTAGTAAGTACTGTATGTGGGGGTTTGGGTGATTGTTGGCCCCGTTGGGCTTGAGTAGGTCATTATTGTATTCTGTGGAGATTCACGCTTTCGGTTTCTTCTATGCCCCTGCCAGCCTAAAACGTGTTCATCCCTTTTCCTGTTAACATACTCTATGTGTCCCAAATGGAACCATATTCCCCATATACTGTACTAATAGTGCACTACTTGTGACCAGAGCCCTATGTGCACTATAAAGGGAATAGAGTGCCCTTTGGGACGTTACCTCTTTAATGGCTGTGATTTCCTCCTCTTCTTCATCTGGACGTCTGATTGAACCCACAGGCTCATACACGGCTCTGCTCCCAGTCCAATATTTCCGACCCCCCAACCACTGTCTAAATGGCATTAATCTACCCTCTTCTGTAGGAGCATGGCCAGGCGCTAGAATAGGTTCTTCCAGACCTGGGTTCAAACAGTATTTGTATTCTTTCAAATAAGAGAGTAAGTCTGGCCTGGAGTGCCAGATGGGCAGGTTTTGCACATTTCATGACTGTTCAATTGGTTCAGTTGCGCCAGGCAATATTAATCATGCCCAGCTAGAGTATTTGAAAGGTTTATAATACTATGTGAACCCAGGTCTACTAATATAGACTCCTTTCACAGGCCCGTAAAAGCTGATGAACGGGCCATAACTCCTTGCTTGCTCAGGGACCAGACTAGGACCTTGTTCAACAGAGAAACTGTTCCCCAATTCAGACTGTTTGTGTGTTTTGTTGGATGTTTTTACAGGGCAAGGAGTCAGTAAAACTGTCCCTAGGGACACACTCAAATACATAAACGCGAGTGTACAAGCACGTACACACAAAGACATTCATTTTTATTTTATTTAACTAGGCAAGTCAGTTAAGAACAAATTGTAATTTAAAATGACGGCCTACCCCAGCCAAACCCGGACGACGCTGGGCCAATTGTGCGCCGCTCTATGGGACTCCCAATCATGGCTGGATTAATACACACACCACAGGAGGTTGGTGGCACCTTAATTGGGGAGGATAGGCTCATGGTAATGGCAGGAGTGGAGTCAGTGGAATGGTATCAAATACATTAAACACATGATTTCCATGTGTTTGATGCCATTCCATTTGCTCTGTTTCAGCCATTATTATGAGCTGTCACACAATTCTCATAGACAATTACATAAAACACACACGTAATGAATAAATATGACACAGCCTGGACAAATCACCAGCATAGGATTTGATCAAGAGTATCACTTAACTCATAACTCATAAAATATACTTTATAGTATAGTTACAATCAGGGTTGGGTAGGTTACTTTCTAAATGTAATCCATTACAGTTACTAGTTACCTTTCACAAATTGTAATCAGTAACATAACTTTTGGATTACCCAAACTCAGTAATGTAATCTGATTACATTCAGTTACTTTTAGATTTCTTTCACCTTAAGAGGCATTATAAGAAGACAAAAAATGTATGTTACCAATTGAACCACATCTATTGCAGGATAAATCAATGTTAAAGTTTACATAGCTGGCCATACAGTGGGGCAAAAAAGTATTTAGTCAGCCACCAATTGTGCAAGTTCTCCCACTTAATTAAAAAGATGAGAGAGGCCTGGAATTTTCATCATAGGTACACTTCAACTATGACAGAAAAAATGAGAAAAAAAATCCAGAAAATCACATTGTAGGATTTTTAATGAATTTATTTGCAAATTATGGTGGAAAATAATTATTTGGTCACCTACAAACAAGCAAGATTTCTGGCTCTCACAGACCTGTAACTTCTTCTTTAAGAGGCTCCTCTGTCCTCCACTCGTTACCTGTATTAATGGCACTTGTTTGAACTTGTTATCAGTATAAAAGACACCTGTCCACAACCTCACAGTCACACTCCAAACTCCACTATGGCCAAGACCAAAGAGCTGTCAAAGGACATCAGAAACAAAATTGTAGACCTGCACCAGGCTGGGAAGACTGAATCTGCAATAGGTCAGCAGCTTGGTTTGAAGAAATCAACTGTGGGAGCAATTATTAGGAAATGGAAGACATACAAGACCACTGATAATCTCCCTCGATCTGGGGCTCCATGCAAGATCTCACCCCATGGGGTCAAAATTATCACAAGAACGGTGAGCAAAAGTCCCAGAACCACACAGGGGGACCTAGTGAATGACCTGCAGAGAGCTGGGACCAAAGTAACAAAGCCTACCATCAGTAACACACTACGCCACCAGGGACTCAAATCCTGCAGTGCCAGACGTGTCCCCCTGCTTAAGCCAGTACATGTCCAGGCCCGTCTGAAGTTTGACAGAGAGCATTTGGATGATCCAGAAGAAGATTGGGAGAATGTGATATGGTCAGATGAAACCAAAATAGAACTTTTTGGTAAAAACTCAACTCGTCATGTTTGGAGGACAAAGAATGCTGAGTTGCATCCAAAGAACTCCATACCTACTGTGAAGCATGGGGGTGGAAACATCATGCTTTGGGGCTGTTTTTCTGCAAAGGGACCAGGACGACTGATTCGTGTAAAGGAAAGAATGAATGGGGCCATGTATCGTGAGATTTTCAGTGAAAACCTCCTTCCATCACTAAGGGCATTGATGATGAAACGTGGCTGGGTCTTTCAGCATGACAATGATCCCAAACACACCGCCCGGGTAACGAAGGAGTGGCTTCGTAAGAAGCATTTCAAGGTCCTGGAGTGGCCTAGTCAGTCTCCAGATCTCAACCACATAGAAAATCTTTGGAGGGAGTTGAAAGTCTGTGTTGCACAGCAACAGCCCCAAAACATCACTGCTCTAGAGGAGATCTGCATGGAGGAATGGGACAAAATACCAGCAACAGTGTGTGAAAACCTTGTGAAGACTTACAGAAAATGTTTGACCTCTGTCATTGCCAACAAAGGGTATATAACAAAGTATTGAGATAAACTTTTGTTATTGACCAAATACTTATTTTCCACCATAATTTGCAAATAAATTCATTAAAAATCCTACAATGTGATTTTCTGGATTTCTTTTTCTCATGTCTGTCATAGTTGAAGTGTACCTATGATGAAAATTACAGGCCTCTCATCTTTTTAGGTGGGAGAACTTGCACAATTGGTGGCTGACTAAATACTTTTTTGCCCCACTGTATATGGATTTTAAATTTTAGTTTATAGGTTGGTTATGTAGGCTTCTTCTAACCCATCGCTTTCTACTACATGATTAAATTATATGTTAAAAACCAAAGTCTATCAGAATTCCAGTCATTCCAATAAATGATTGATCTTGATCTTCAAGAATAGGACTTGGAAATATGTATAAGTATAGACTAGCCAAATTGTTTTACCTGAGCATAACCCCAAAACGAAGGACTTATTTGCCAGCCCCACTCTGTTGTTTATGATTTTGTTGTCATGGACTGATTGGGCTCATTGATATGAGTTGAAAAGAAATGCAGTGCTCATGGAGTGGCGTGGTTTGAGCACTACTGAAAAGTGCTATTTATGTGTAAGTGATGAATGTCGTATGTTGCATTTGCTATAGGCCTATTGTTAAAACATTCTGGTGACACTTTGATATCTTGATAATATGCAGCTGTTTAAAGGGCAAATCCACAGATGAAACAATAACAAACTGCCGCCCCACCTCTGTTTTTGAGAAAAGCTGAGGGATGGGCCTGGAGAAATGTAACCACTCTCAGATTAATAGACAGAGCTATGGATGCAAGGATCCATGATATCAACATTATTGGTTTAACCAGGTTATGAGGCTATACAGTGTTGTTTACATTTACAATATTTAAAAAGTTTGGAGAAAAACAAGCTTATATTTTGGGTTCTCATTACAGTTGAACTAAGCTCATGAGGCGTTTTATAAGTTATCTATCTATAAGTTATATTCTTCAAGAATATATATACAGAGATACTTACAAGACAGGGACAGATTGTGTTGTTCTATCAGAGAAAGATTGCCTCTTTAAGTCTTTCAAATGTGTGTGAGCTTGTCCATTAGGCCTATGGGTGACATTTTTTTATCAGCATGAATTAAATTGAGCAGTAAAAGCCCCACTTTTATTCCATAGGCTGGGATCCGCACTATGCAGCTGTTTCAAGAGTGCATTTTTCACTGGCTGTCCACTGGTTTCAAAAACAATGATTGATAGGCAGCGTAAACTTCTTGAATTTAACCATTATTGGGTTCCAATACACATTTAGATTTAGAACAGTCATCCACAATCCGTAAGATGCAAATAGTTAAATGAGAGAGCAGAGGGGTTATTTACATCAATGCGTTATGTAGATAACAATAATAAGTGATATCCGTATTGCTGTAGACTACACCACTGCAGTCATCCTCACCTCCAAGCGTTTATTCAAGTTGGATCATCTTTGGATGCCGACAACAGTTGTGCCGTTGGAAGACATAGCTTGGACTGTAGCCTACAAAAGACTACTTTTGCTCTTCCCACGATCCATCAAACCCATTTGTTGTGTCATCGTAGTGGTCTCTAACTTCTTTCTGGTCAGACTTGCTCAGGTGGAACAACTTAAACATGCACCTTTTTTCAATGCTGATTTGAATGTCATTGAGAAAACAGAGAAGTGTCAAAGATTTTTTTGCAAGCCTTCTTTCTGAATTTAAAAGTAATCCTTGAAATAATCATCTAGTTTTTCAAAAGTATTGGTAATCTGATTACAATATTTTTGCTGGTAACGTAATGAATTGCAGTTACCATTTTTGTAATCCCTTACATGTAACAGATTGCATGTAATCCATTACCCTCGAATGCTAGTTAATATGGTATGCAACCATTTTATACTTTATGGTCCACCACAGCACAGCAAAGGCTCAATTCAATCTGTATCGAAGAAGTTCAGTGCTATAGCGCAATTGAAATTAAAAGCATTCACGGTACGCGCTGCATATCTCGGCTTAATCGGAAATTACCTTCGCATTTAAAGGTTGATTTGGCATATGTACACTTGGTCATAAACAATACATAGATTCTATCCAGACAACAAATGTTTTTGGTTACTTGTACATTTTTATGTAGACCTTTTTTGGAAGTACATAACGATTGTGACGGCAGTAAATGGCAATAGTTGCTCGGCAAAATTTCTTATTTGGTGAGCAACGAACATATTTTAACATTGTCAGACTTGTAGAGCTGTCTAATGGGAAAAGGAATGGTAGCGAACTGGGCTAGAGAGGAGACTTGTCATATTCATCGTCGTCTCCTCTGCCCAGATACTGGTTCAACAGTAGACTAACTCTTATGTGACGAAGATTGAAATCCTTTATTTTATGGAGTAACTATGACATTTCAGATTCTTTACGAAAAGACAGATAAACAAGGTTTTAGTTTTAAAAATCTTTCACTGACAGATCAACACAATCTGTCACTGTCTTGCAAGTATCTCTGGCTAATCATAAAGATTTAAGTCAGGTCCTAGATTCTTGAACGACGGATTGAGTCCTTGCTCCACTTCCTGCACATGAGCTGTTCCTGAGCAACATTCTGGACCGATGGTTCCAATATGCTCCAGCTCCGTACACTACAGTACACTAGACTATCTCTTTAATTAACACCACACTGTTTCTCTGTCACAATTAACTTTCTTCATGCCTGAGCAATGCTTTCTTTGACGGGAGATTTGACTGACTGTGTCCTCTTTGATTGTGTTCAGTATGGACTAAATGCTATCTGAGTCCCAAATGGGACCCTATTCCTTATATAGTGCAGTACTTTTATGAAAATGCAGTACTTTTGACCAGGGCCTTTGACTAGGGTGTCATTTGGGACACACTCTTAGTCACTTAGCGTCACATACCTTTAGAGGCAAGGTTATAGGTCCAAGATCTGCATTTAAAAAGCCAGATGTGTTCTCCAGCTATACACAGAGTCCCAATGGCAGCATATTCCCTTTATAGTGCACTTCATATGGAAAAGGTGTATACTATATAGGTATTAGGGTGCCATATATAGGGGGAAATTGTGTAATATATAAGGAATATGGTGCCATTTGGGACGCATCCATGCAGCAGGCCTATACTGTAGCTACAAGAAGCTATCGGAATAACAGAGTGGAAATTATTAATTCACACACAGCGGGAATTGAATAAACTTGGCAAACGGAGGGCATTAATGTGATTGTTATTTCATTCAAATTAAGCGTTTCATTCACTGACCTCTGAGGCTAGACTGATTATCAGACCATTCTTTCATTTGAACACACATTCCTTGTGTTTGCTAATGGGTTCCTGCCAGTAGGCTATTGTCTAGTCCTAATGGATACATCCAAGGTACTTTATATAGCAGTATCCCAGGGAAATACAATGGGCTGTTTTCTAATGTTTAGTTTCAACCAAATGAGAGACAATACCCCTTCCAGCCTAATTTCTGACATAAAAACACATTGAGAGACTTTAGAGGGAATTGCAGTGATTTCAGAAAATTTAGAATTTGGGGGCATAGGTTGGGTAAACACAGGCAGCCCAATTCTGATATTTTTTTTTACACTAGTTGGTCATTTGACCAATTACATCAGATCTGATTAGGTCAAAACACCAATAAGTGAAAGAAATTATCAGAATTGGGCTGCCTGTCTAAACGCAGCCCATCAGACACAGATGATAATGAGGGAGACAGTTGCATAATGCTACTTCTGTCATCTGAGTGTCTTCTGTCTCCCACCCTCTCTCTCCATCCATCTCTCCCACACTCTATTCCTTCCTCTTTCCCCCCTCTCTCTCTCTCTCTCTCTCTCCCTTCCTCCCCTTCTATTTGTCTCTCTTCCTCTCTCTCTCTCTCTCCCCCCCTGAGTCTCTCTCTTCCCCCCTCTCTCCTCAGTCTCTGTCTTCCTCCCTCTCTCTCTGATCTATTTAATTCTCCACCTGCTCTCGCCATCTCTCTCTGTGTAATTCCATTAAGGCTCCTGTGTTTCCGCTTGGCGCTCATTACTCCTCCCTCCACCACGCCACCGTCCCTGACTGCTGTGTCTGGCTAAGACCGGTCCCCAACATGCTCACCTGCAGCCCAATACCTTTACATGATCTCACAGGAGGGTGTCACTCACTGGGCCTTTGAGTCGTTGGTCACTGCTTTGCAAAGTGTGTTGCATTATGGGGTTGCTGTTGCCAACTTCATCCTGCAGCCATCACCTGCAATGTGGGAGGCTCTATTGTCAACCAATCATTAGGGTGTTGTTGTTTGACCCACGCAAACATGAACAAAATCATGACTGAGACAGGAACAGACATGGACACGATTTGTGTATACAGTTGATATATACAAATGAATACTATTTACTGCACTCTCACTGATTGATTGTAAGTGTGATGTGGGGGTTGGAGCCATGTTATTTCGACATTTTTAAGAAAAACTTTTACAAACAATGGTAACAGTATCATGTTGATCTGAGCCTTGCTGTTGGAAAACCACATTAGTGTCTGACTTTTGACTGTCGCAGATGCACTGCCCCCAACTTCACTCCTCGACTTCCATCTACAGTCGGTTGCTTTAGCCTTACCACTAAAATGCACCCTCTCTCTCTGACTCCCTCCGATCCCCAAAACTATTCTAGCATGGAATATGGAATATTGTTCTGTTTCACTATTGTGTTACTGAGCGATATTCAGTTCAGATTCCAGGCCAATGCATCATCCATACCTACAGCCCAATACATTGACATTGCCCTTCATTGTACAGCATCAAGTGTTTCAAGTAGCCAGATGTTTTAAACATCTTCTTGATATGGAGCCTGGTAAGCAACAGTTAGCCCAATCATAATGGACAGTGAGATAGAGCTGACGAGATGTACAGTTGAAGTCGGAAGTTTACATACACTTAGGTTGTAGTCATTAAAACTTGTTTTTCAACCACTCTACAAATTTCTTGTTAACAAACTATAGTTTTGGCAAGTCGGTTAGGATATATACTTTGTGCATGATACAAGTCATTTTTCCAACAATTGTTTACAGACAGATTATTTCACTTATAATTCACTGTATCACAATTCCAGTAGGTCAGAATTATTACATACACTAAGTTAACTGTGCCTTTAAACAGCATGGACCACGCAGCCGTCATACCACTCAGGAAGGAGACGCGTTCTGTCTCCTAGAGATGAACGTAGTTTGGTGCGAAAACTGCAAATCAATCCCAGAACAACAGCAAAGGACCTTGTGAAGATCCTGGAGGAAACAGGTATAAAGGTTTCTATATCCACAATAATAAAACAAGTCCTATATCGACATAACCTGAACCGCCGCTCAGCAAGGAAGAAGCCACAGCTCCAAAACCGCCATAAAAAAGCCAGACTACTGTTTGCAACTGCACATGTGGACAAAGATTGTACTTTTAGGAGAAATGTCCTCTGGTCTGATTAAACAAAAATAGAACGGTTTGGCCATAATGACCATCATTATGTTTGGAGGAAAAAGGGGGAGGCTTGCAAGCCAAAGAACACCATACCAACCGTGAAGCACGGGGGTGGCAGCATATTGTTGTGGGGATGCTTTGCTGCAGGAGGGACTGGTGCACTTCACAAAATAGATGGCATCATGAGGTAGAAAATGTACGTGGACATATAGAAGAAACATCTCAAGACATCAGTCAGGAAGTCAAAGCTTGGTCACAAATGGGTCTTCCAAATGGACAACGACCCCAAGCATACTTCCAAAGTTGTGCACAATGGCTTAAGGACAACAAAGTCAAGGTATTGTAGTGGCCATCACAAAGCCCTGACCTCATTCCTATACGAAATTTGTGGGCAGAACTGAAAAAGCATGTGCGAGCAAGGAGGCCTACATACCTGACCCAGTTACACCAGCTCTGTCAGGAGGAATGGGCCGAAATTCACCCAACTTATTGTGGGAAGCTTGTGGAAGGCTACCCGAAACGTTTGACCCATGTTAAACCATTTAAAGACAATGCTACCAAATACTAATTGAGTGTATGTAAACTTCTGACCCAGTGGGAATGTGATGAATGAAATAAAAGCTGAAATAAATCATTCTCTCTACTATTATTCTGACATTTCACATTCTTAAAATAAGTGGTGATCCTAACTGACCTAAGACAGGGAATTTGACAAGGATTAAATGTCAGGAATTGTGAAAAATTTAGTTGAAATGTATCTGGCTATGGTGTGTGTAAACTTCCGACTTCAACTGTATTTGTTCAACACTGCAGTGTCCTCAACATGCTGGATGAGAACCAAAATGGCAGAAAATAAAGTGAAAATGTAACTCTGTGTCCTAACATTGATTAAATGTTGTGTGCGCATCCATTTTGACCACTGTTTCAAAGTACATATTTGACCTTCCATAGAACAAAAATACAAACAGTACACAGCACACAACAAACAGTACACAATAAACTTCCTGCTTTGTTGAAGTGATGTTGGAAAGATTGAGGTCTTGGAGGTGCCACTGGCCTTCTTTTCTTTTCTTTTCAGACCAGGCTAGAACCCCTCTGAATTCCCTTTATCTGTATCTTGCCTGTCCGTTGCTGTATTTACTACAGAGTTTAAAAATACTTTCATCAGTCATCTGAGCCAAGCAAAGTGATAAATTGCACTGATAGTAATCTGGAGGGGGTAGCAGACAGTGGTGATGCTGACCATGGAGGAAAGAAAGAGGGGGATGTGTCCCAAATGACACTATTTCCTTAATAGTGCAGGGCCCTAGTAGTGCACTATATAGGAACAGTGCCATTTGAGGCACATCCGAAGTCTGCAAACATTAGAAAAGGTTTCCTCATATGTAAGCTAAAAGATATGGAGACGGAAGAGGAAGAAATAACTTTAATAAACTCCTTCCATTGTGTAATACAATAAGCAGTTATCAGCTTGTGTTTCTCACCCACTCTCTCTAATGGCTGCCTGTCAGGAACCACTATCTTTCCCATAGATCTGTTTATCGGTCAACCCTGGTGGGTTTTTTCATGGCCTGAGTAACAGTTTAGTGTGTACGACACTTATGGGTGATGGTGACTTATCAGGGGTGGTAGTGTGATGGTGTTGTTGTTTCAACTTAGGGCTCTATTTAATCTGTAACACTGAGAGCGTTACAGATTCCGCTATAGAAATGTAAAGGTCATTTCCTATTGAGCCAACACACGCAGCGTTTAGCGTGAATGCAATCTCTGCTAAAGTGGGAACATTGCCTTTAAATTTCAATCACTCTGTAATGCTGAATGCGGATTAAATAGAGCCCTTAAACGTTTGCTTGGTGTGGTCACCACATCTTCCATGTTTAGTTATTTACTCACATAATACTACACACGAAAAACAAATGTTTCTATATAGTCCCAAATAAGGGGTATTTCTTGTAATGATAGCGGATCTTTTTGGGGTGCTATATGGAACTTTTTGTAAGGTTCTATAAAGAGCCATGCTCATAAGTTCTAAATGGTACCTTTATGGCACTATAAAGAACCCTTTTCTTAAGTTCTATAAAGAACCATTACAATAAAAGGTTCTATATAATGTAGCACCAAAAAGGGTTCTTTTGTCATTACAATCCTTTTTGTGCTACATAGTAGTGATGTGCAGTTTGCGAACGATTCGTAATTTTTGAACAACTCTTTTTACTGACTTGAGAGTCGTGATTCGTAATATTCGTAATATTGCCTTTGTATCTCAAAAATCATTGTAACGTCGTTAAACTTTGAAAATCAAAATGAAAACTATTTCAATCTAAAAGATCAAATTCAACCTTAGATCATGGGAAAGGGCTGCACTTTACCTTTGCACTTGAATCACTCCCACGGTGAATAGCTACGTCCGCTATGAAACCACACACTATTGCAGAGACTTTGATATTACCAGCCGCAATTGATATGGCGAAAACAATGTGTGGGGAGACAGAGGCACAGAAACTCACATCAATACCTTTGTCACATAACACTGTTAAACCAAGAATTTATACTATTGCTAGCAATCAAGAGGAAACTCTGACTGAACGACTCAAAAAACAAACAGCTTAATCTCTCCAAATAGACGTTAGCTGTGAGGGCCGAGATGCCCATGTATTGACTTTTGTTCGCTATACATGTCAGAGGACGCAATTCACAAAGACATATTGTTCTGTCTTACGATTCCCGAGCATGAAACGGCACAAGGGATGTTTAGTGTGCTGCGTGGCTATATTGACGACAAACAGATTCCAAAGGATCAAATGGTGGGCTTTTGCACAGATGGGGCTCCATCTATGGCAGGACATCGGGCAGGCCTCTGCATTCTAGTTATGAATGTGTCTAGTTATGAATGTGTCTCCCTCTGCCATATGGACGCATTGCATGATGCACCGAGAGCAACTGGAGGCAAAAGAGCTGAGCACACAACTCGGAGATATACTGCAGCAGGTAACTTCGACTGCAAATTTCATCAAACCACATCCACTGTGCGCACGCCTGTTCGCAAAACTATGTAGAGGTATGGAATCAGAGCATGACAATGTTCTATTTCACACCAAGGCTTGGTGTTATCGAGGGGGAGTGCTGGAAATACTTTTTTGCATTGAGAGAGGAACTGTTGTCATTCACAATGGATGTAAAAAAAAACAGACTTGCTTGACTTTCTCTGTAATAAAAAAGTTTCTCATTGCCTATGTAACAGACATATTTTGGAAACTGAATGCCAGCATATAAGGGAAATACAAAAACATTCTACAGATGAGTAACCAAATCAGTGGATTCAGAGGAAATCATTCTTATTGGAGAGAGAGTATTTCAAATGTGAACCATGCCCTCTTCCCTCGGCTGTGCATGTTTCTAACAGAAAACAGCATCAGTAATTGACCCACATGAGTGATGACTGCTCACCTCAAACACTTGGAAGGGGACTTTGGAACCTACTTCCCAATCCGTTTGACTGTGATCCTGCCTCAGTTGAAATGCCAAAAAGTGAAATCGAACAGCTGATCGAACTGTCGTGTGACTAAATGCATTCACGGGTCATTACAGAGGAGTTTTGGAAACTGACTCAAAGCGAATAATACCCTGCAGTCTGCTTCTGAGCATTAACGCTGCATTCAAAACTCGGAAATTGCAGACTTCCAACTTTAGTGCGTTCAAGACAACTGGGAACTCTGAAGAAAACAAGCTCTGACAGGGAAAATCATTTTGAATCGTTATCCAACTCAGAATACCAACGCGGGAACTCCAACCTATTTGTAGAGCTCCGACTTTCAGACCTGAAGATCACTGATGTCAAGATTTTTAGAACTTTTTTTCAGAGTTCCCAGTCTTGAAAGCACCATAAAATATTGGTACCCTTCGCCAGCTCATATATGTGTGAAGCTGTGCTTCAGTGCCCTCATTGTCAAGTTTTGACCTTTATTTCCTTTGTTTTGTCTTTATTTAGTATGGTCAGGGCGTGAGTTGGGGTGGGCAGTTTGTTTGTTTTTCTATGTTGGTTTTTGTGTTCAGCCTAGTATGGTTCTCAATCAGAGGCAGGTGTCGTTAGTTGTCTCTGATTGAGAATCATACTTAGGTAGCCTGGGTTTCACTGTTAGTTTGTGGGTGTTTGTTGCCGTGTGAGTGTTTGTCGCCACACGGTACTGTTTCGGTTTTTGTTTTCATCACATCGTTTATTGTTTTGTATTTCATTGTTCAGTTCGTTTTTAATAAATCGCCATGAACACTTACCAAGCTGCATCTTGGTCCGATCCTTACTCCTCTTCAGACAAAGAGGAAATCTGCCGTTACACTCAGCTACAATAAAACCAAATATAGATCCAGGTTGAATTTGACAGCAGAGATGGGGTGTGCACTGTCGACCACGCCACCTGGCTTTGAGCAGCTCTGATGCAACATACATCAAGTACACCCATCACATTAGTGGTGGTGAGATAAGATATATTATGTCAGACTAATTTGCAATTGACTGTCATAGCCCCACATTAAAAGTATGTGATAGTGAGTTGAGAAGACAATCAGAAATACTGTTAGAATGTTTTTCAATTGATAGCCAGAGCTCCAAATAAAAAAGCATTTTTTTCACATGGTTGGGGTCACCAGAATTTTCAGATATCAAAATGGGGTCATGGGCCAAAACAGTTCAGGAACCCCTGGACTAATTCTTTCAAAAGACACCATTACTGCCTAAAGTCCAATTTTATATATTTTTAATTTTTAATTGACATGACACAACAGATTAGATAAACTGCAATGACACTCCTAATCAAATCAAATCAAATGTTATTTGTCAAATGCTCCAAACACAACAGGTGTAGACCTTACAGTGACATGCTTACTTACAAGCCCTTAAACAACAATGTTTTAAAATGCTTTAAAAAATTGCTTAAAAAAATTAAGTGTTAAGTAAAAATAAAGTAACAAATATTAAACCGCTGCAGTAAAATAACAAGCGAGGTTATATACAGGGGGTACCGGTACAGAGTCAATGTGCGGGGGCACCGGTTAATTGACGTAGTTGAGGTAATATGTACATGTAGGTAGAGTTGAAGTGACTATGCATAAATTATAAACAGAGAGTAGCAGCGGCGTAAAAGATGGCTCTGGGGAGCACTTTGATTAGCTGTTTGGTAGTCTTATGGCTTAGGGGTAGAAGCTGTTAAGAAGCCTTTTGGACCTCGACTTTGCACCCTGGTACCGCTTGCCATGCGGTAACAGAGAGAACAGTCTACGACTAGGGAGACTGCAGTCTTTGACCATTTTTAGGGCCTTCCTCTAAACCCGCCTGATATAGAGGTCCTGGATGGCAGGAAGCTTGGCCCCAGTGATGTACTGGGCCGTACCCACTACCCTCTGTAGTGCCTTTGCTGTCTGACGTGGAGCAGTTGCCATACCAGGCAGTGATGCAACCAGTCAGGATGCTCTTGAAGGTGCAGCTGTAGAACCTTTTGAGGATCTGAGGACCCATGCCAATGTCCCGTTGGTAGGATATACGTGCTGGTAGTTTTTCTATTTATTATTGATTGATTGTAAATTGGTTAATAGCACCGATGGTGAAGGTAGATTACCCGTTCAGCAACGGATCCTTACAAGGCACCTGGACCATCGTCCACGATACCTCCGTCTTTTCCTCCTGCAAATGATGGGGATGCAGGCCTTGTCGGGTGTCTGCGGTAAATCCTTCCTGTCCGACTCGTTGAATAAGAACAATTCCTCCAGTATGGGGTGAGTAATCTCTGCCCTGATATCAATAATGTATTTTTAGTCATACGACATGGTGGCAGAAACAATATGTACAAAAAACGTTACAAATAACATGAAAAAACATCCACAATAGCACAATTGGTTACAGGATCGTAAAACGGTGGCCATCTCCTTCTGCGCCTTTTTTCTACACTCATGGTTGCATAAAAAGAGCTGGGCGCAAACCACGCCCCAAAATATTAAAATGTTATATTCACACTCATCTACATTTGAGTTATTACTAAAAGAGGAAATAACCATTTTCCCAAACTGCAAAGAACCATTGAAGGTCTCCAAGGATTTTTTGAGCCATTATGGTCCCACATAGAACCATCGCCCTAACCAGGTTCCTATATTGAGAAGGTATTGAATGCTTTTTATAGCATGCAGTGGTTTGTGCACTACATTTTTAGCTAGTTCTGTTGAGTCAAACTCCCTTGAGGCCCATGGGCAGTGCAGTTTGTCTGAGAGTCAGGTACAGCAGCTACAGCTCATGGTAAACAGTTAAATGCAACGATCAAAGTACAGTGGTAGTGTGAAGTATTCTGGGAGAATAGAGGTCTGCCTTCAGGGAACTGCTACAGATCAATGTGATTTATGTGGAGGGGGAGGTGGTGGTAGTGGGCAGTACTGTTTGACTCAATATAATGCGGTATAGTACACTAAACCACAAGGAATTTTTATTTCAAATACTTCTAGTAAGTTGAACTCAAAGTAATTATTACTTCAAATGTTTGTGGTACTAGCACAAAACTAAATGAGAAGTCACTTCAATGATTTAAAGTTATGATAACAAATTCATGTTTACCCAGGATGCTCTACTACAGGAATATTTTTTGGAATTGTTTATATATATATAAACAATATATACATACCAGTCAAACGTTTGGACACACATACTCATTCCAGGGTTTTTCTTTATTTTTAATATCTTCTACATTGTAGAATAATAGTGAAGACATCAAAACTATGAAATAAAACATATGGAATCGTGTAGTAAGCATCATGTAGTAAGCAAACTTTTGACTGGTACTGTATATTTTTATTTTTTGCATGTACGTTGAGTGATTGATCTTATGCTACACAAAGATACATTTGATTTAGAATTGTAGTACCCCTGTAGGTATAAAAATACGTGTTTACAAATGATTTGATAAAATATTGAATTTGGCTTTTACTAAAACCCATGGAATCACATTGAATAACACATTCATAATTTGCAAAACAGACAGAAAAATAAGTCATAAGAAATAAGCTTTTGAAGTGTCTGTCCTATATCTAGGAGATAAAAGGAAGTTCAGGAACTATATATATATATTTTTTGGGGGGGGGGACGACGACTATTATTTAACAACTTTTTTTTGTTGCCACATAACTTCTTCCATATTTCCATTCATTTTTTAAAAGCGGTACTGTGTTACTTTCAGACGAGTGCCGTGACTCAACAAAATGGAGTGGAAGCAATGCATGGTTATAACATACATGGTGATAACATCTACCAAAAAGACGGAAATGAGTGGTGTTGAGGTCTATTCAGAACCACATTCCTGTAAAGCTTAGAAACAATCTATTGTTAAATACTGATGAAGTAAATAGGCTACAAGGCTAATATGCCTCACCTAAAGCACATTATTGTGGGAAGCTGCTATAGACCACCAAGTTCTAACAGTCAGTATCTGGATAATATGTGTGAAATGCTTGATAATGTATGTGATATTTTTGTGTTCGATGTTCAATCGGGTTCTGGCTGGGCCAATCAAGGACAGTCAGAGACTTGTCCCGAAGCCACTTCTGCGTTGTCTTGGCTCTGTTCTTAGGGTCGTTGTCCTGTTGGAAGGTGAATCTTCGCTCCCAGTCTGAGGTCCTGAATGCTCTGGAGCAGGTTTTCATCAAAGATCGCTCTGTACTTTATTCCGTTCTTTCCATCTTTCCCTCGATCCTAATTAGTCTCCCAGTCCCTGCTGCTGAAAAACATACCCACAGCATGATGCTGCCTCCACCATGTTTCACCTT
Organism: Oncorhynchus clarkii lewisi; assembly: GCF_045791955.1. Classification (NCBI taxonomy): domain Eukaryota; kingdom Metazoa; phylum Chordata; class Actinopteri; order Salmoniformes; family Salmonidae; genus Oncorhynchus; species Oncorhynchus clarkii. The sequence continues at coordinate 66,934,684 of NC_092166.1, forward strand.
AGGGATGGTGTCAGGTTTCCTCCCGACGTGACGCTTGGCATTCCGGCCAAAGAGTTCAATCTTGGTTTCATCAGACCAGAGAATCTTGTTTCTCATGGTCTGAGAGTCCTTTAGGTGCCTTTTGGCAAACTCCAAGTGGACTGTCATGTGCCTTTTACTGAGGAGTGGCTTCTGTCTGGCCACTCAACCATAAAGGCCTGATTGGTGGAGTGCTGCAGAGATGTTTGTCCTTCTGGAAGGTTCTCCAATCTCCACAGAGGTACTCTGGAGCTCTGTCAGAGTGACCATTGGGTTCGTGGTCACCTCCCTGACCAAGGCCCTTTTTCCACGATTGCTCAGTTTGGCCAGGCTGGCCAGCTCTAGGAAGTCTTGGTGGTTCCAAACTTCTTCCGTTTAAGAATAATGAAGGCCACTCTGTTATTGGGAACCGTCAATGATGAAGACATTTTTTGGTATCCTTCTCCAGATCTGTGCCTCGACACAATCCTGTCTCGGAGCTCTACAGACATTTTCTTCGACCTCATGGCTTGGTTTTTGCTCTGACATGCACTGTCAACTTTGGGACCTTATATAGACAGGTGTGTGCCTTTCCAAATCATGTCCAATTACATTCATTTTCATGTAATTGGACCCAAATCAAGTTGTAGAATCAGCCCGATTATGATAAAAGGAAACAGGAAGCAAATGAGCTCAATTTTGAGTGTCATAGCAAAGGGTCTGAATATTTATGTAAATGTGAAATTTCAGTTCATTTATTTATTGATGTGCAAAAATGTTCAAAAAACTGTTTTGTTTTTGCTTTGGTATTATGGGGCATTGTGTGTAGATTGATGAGGGGAATTTAAAAAAACTTTTTTTTTTATATATGGCTGTAACGTAACAAAATGTGGATAGACGCAACGGATCTGATTTTTTTTCCAATGCACTGTATAAGAGGTCCTACAATAAGTTTTGTAGTGATTCTTATGTTGATGATGTAAAGAATATTTGCTGATCTATTGGGTGTAATGAGGAGCAATCAGACGCTGCACTTGACACGCTTATGAAATTGTTTATTCCAGTTACTAATAAGCATACGCCCATTAAGAAAAGGACTGTTAAAACTGTTAAATCTACTTGGATTGATGAGGAATTGAAAAATGTATGAGGCAAAAGGAATGGCAAATATGTCTGGCAGCCCAACCAATTGGCAAATCATGTGACTGAACTGAATCAAAAGAAAAAGCAACTACACTATGAAACAAAGATAAATAACAAATAATTATTGTAAAAAGTGTTGGAGCACCTCAAATGAGCAAACTTAGGCATGATATGCCAGCAACAAACACTGTCACTATGCATCCAATTGTTTCAGACCAAATTATAAAAGACAAGCATTGTGCTTTTGAATTCCGTAAAGTGAGCGTGGACAAGGATTTAAAAAATATATGTCTATCAACAATGACAAGCCACCGGGGTCTGACAATCTGAATGGAAAATTACTGAGGATAATAGCGGACAATATTGCCACTCCTATTAGCCATATCTTCAATTTAAGCCTAGTAGAAAGTTTGTGCCCTCAGGCCTGGAGGGAAGCAAAAATAATTCCACTACCCAAGAATGTAAAGCCCCCTTTACTGGCTCAAATAGCCAACCAGTCAGCCTGTTACCAACCTTTAGTAAACATCAAATCAAGTCAAATTGTATTTGTCACATGCGCCAAATACAACCTTACAGTGGAATGCTTACTTACAAGCCCTTAACCAACAATGCAGTTTTAACAAAATCCCCCCAAAAGTAAGAGGTAAGAATAACAAATAATAAAGAGCAGCAGTAAATAACAATAGCGGGGCTATATACACGGGGTACCGGTACAGAGTCAATGTGTCAATGTGAGGGGGGCACCGGTGTCGAGGTGCCCCCTCGACACCGGTTATGTTAATGTAGGTAGAGTTATTAAAGTGGCAATGCATAGATAGTAACAGAGAGTAGCAGCAGAAAAAAAATTGTTTGACCAGATACAATGCTATTTTACAGTAAACAAATTAACAACAGGCTGTCAGCACGCTTGTAAGGAAGGACATTCAACAAGCACATTACTTACACAAATGACTGATGATTGCTGAGAGAAATTGATGATAAAAAGAATGTGGGGGCTGTTTTGCTGGACTTCAGTGCGGCTTTAGAAGTTGTCAATCGTAGTCTGTTGCTGGAAATTGTGGATAAAGAGTTACTTGTCTAACAGAACACAGAGAATGTTCTTTAATGGAAGCCTTTCCAACATAATCCAGGTGCAATCAGGAATTCCTCAGGGTAGCTGTTTAGGCACCTTACTTTTTTAAATCTTTACTAACGACATGCCACTGGCTTTGAGAAAAGCTAGTTTGTCCATCTATGCGGAGTACTCAAAACTATACACATCAGCTACTACAGCAACTGAAATGACTGCAACACTTAACAATGAGCTGCAGTTAGTTTCAGAATGGGTGGTATAAGGGAAAAAGCATTGTATTTGGGTCAAATCATTCACTAAACCCTAAACCTCAACTAAATCTTGTAATGAATAATGTGGAAATTGAGCAAGTTGAGGTGACTATACTGCTTGGAGTAACCCTGGATTGTAAACTGTCATGGTCAAAACATATTGATACAACAATATCCATGATGGGGAGAAGTCTGTCCATAATAAAGCGCTGCTTAATAACACTATCAACAAGGCAGGTCCTACAGGCCCTAGTTTTGTCACACCTAGACTACTGTTCAGTAGTGTGGTCTGGTGCCACAAAGAAGGACTTAGGAAAATTACAATTGGCTCAAAACAGGTCAGCATGGCAGGCCCTTCAAAGTACACAAAGATATTTTTGTAAGAAGTGTTGTCAAGCTGAATGTACCGAGCTGTCTGTTTAAACTACTAGCACACAGCTCGCACACCCATGCATACCCCACAAGACATGCCACCAGAGGTCTCTTCACATTCCCCAAGTCCAGAAAAGACTATGGGAGGCGCTACATAGAGCCATGACTACATGGAACTCTATTCCACATCAGGTAACTGATGCAAGCAGTAGAATCAGATAAAAAAAACAGGTAAAAATACACCTTATGGACCAGCAGGGACTATGAAAAGACACACACAAAGGTACAGACACACGCATACATTGTAATATTGTTGTATGGTGGTATTATACATTTTGAATTGTACATTTTGTATTGTAGGTATGAGTGGTGTAATAATGATATATAATGTACTGTTTAATCTTTCGTTTTCTATGTAATGTAAGTGCTTTAATGTGTTTGGACCACAGGAAGAGTAGCATCTGCCTTGGCTAATGGGGATCCCTAGTAAATACAAATACAAATGTCCACATTACATGCACTGCAACAAGACCACTCGTGGTCTGTAAAGTTCTCTGCTCTTGATAGATTTAAACATTGGAATAACCATGGTCACAACCATAAACTGTCAACTCTATCTGGCTAATAGATTATGGTTCAAATATTACATTTAACGAGGTTTCAGAGGCATAAAGCAACTGAAAAAAATCTAAATTGCTACTGTGTATACCACTTGAATGAAGAAGAAAAGTGACATTTTTGTCAACTCCATAAAACATAAACTCCATCAGATTTTTGTCTAACTTCAACTCCATCAGACTGCTGAAAGATCTGATAGAATGGTTATGTTCTTACTGTGGATTTTCAGATGAATACTTTTTTTTAAATTTTACAAACGTTTGTATTGAACTTTTCTTTTTAGAAGCAAAAATATGTCTGTTTTGAGTATCTGTTTTCAACTCCGTAATTAGCTTGCTACTTGCTGTGCTAGACCTAAGGGACAATGTTTGCTTTACAAAAGTTGTTTTATGTTCTAAATCTAGCTCTGGAGCATTTAATAGTGCTATAAAATAAAAATACTTATTACATATTTGAATAATCTAATGTTGGAAATAAACAATCAAGGCCTTAAATACTTGTTGGACAATAATTGTTACAATGAAATGCCTTCTATGGTATCTGACGGAGTTGACATAAATGCACTAAATAGCTTTGTATGGAAGTTGTGTCATTCAGAAAAAATCATCGTTTTTAAACGCTGCGTAATTTTTTAAAATTAAAAAAGTCGACGATAAACTTTCACAAAACACTTCGAAATCCTTTTGTAATCCAACTTTAGGTATTAGTAAACGTTTATAATCTATCAAAATGATTACAGGGCGATGTGTATTCAATAGCTCCTCGTCTTCAATTCAATTGAAAATTAGGACAATGGCGCCATCGTGCGGAATTTGTATGAATTGCAGGCAGATTGCCATTAAATTCTGTTCTCTTTTAACAACTGGTGGAAGTGACTTATGGAAATTATTTTTTGCTTTCAGAGAGCAGTTTTTCTTGCGTTTTTCAATGAAACACACGATCTGTTATAGTCACAGCCATGATTTAACCAGTTTTATAAACTTCAGAGTGTTTTCTATCCACACATACTAATCATATGCATATACTATATTCCTGGCATGAGTAGCAGGACGCTGAAAAGTTGCGCGATTTTTAACAGAATTTTCGAAAAAGGAAGGGGTAGAAGTAAGAGGTTAAACAAAAAAAAGACCCAATAGTGATGTTTATGGGGCATATAGGAGTGCCAAGAAAGAAGCTCGTCAAAGGTAATGAATGTTTTATATTTTATTTCTGCGTTTTGGGTAGCGCCGGCTACCGCAAAATCTGTTGTTTACGTGTCGTGCTGGTATTTTGGGGGGTGCATGCTATCAGATAATAGCTTCTCATTCTTTCGCCGAAAAGCATTTTAAAAATCTGACTTGTTGGCTAGATTCACAACGAGTGTAGCTTTAATTCAATACCCTGCATGTGTGTTTTGATGAACGTTTGAGTTTTAACGAGTACATTTAGCATTTAGCGTAGCGCATTTGCATTTCCAGGTGCCTAGTTGAGACATCTGCGTCTCAAGTAGGATCAAGAAGTTAAGACAAATATTTGTAGAAAAAAAGTTTAGATAGTCTCGTCTTTCAAGAATCCCTGAGCTCTAAAAATCAAATCAAATCAAATGTCTTTGTCGAAATTAAGTGTAGCGAAATGCTTGTGCTAGTTCCAACCATACAGTAATATCTAACAAGTAATATAACCTAACAATTTCACAACAACTACCTTAAACACACAAGTGTAAAGGAATGAATACGAATATGTACATACAAATATATAAATTAGTGATGGCTGAACGGCATAGGCAAGATGCAGTAAATGGTATAGAGTACAGCATATAAATATGAGATGAGTAATGTAGGGTATGAAAACATTATATGAAGTGGCATTGTTTTAAAGTGGCTATTGATATATTACATCAAGATGGCAAGATGCAGTAGATGGTATAGTGTACAGTATATACATATGACATGAGTAATGTAGGGTATGGGAACATTATATAAAGTGGCATTGTTTAAAGTGTTAAAGTGGCTAGTGATACATTTAATTACATCAAGATGGCAAGATGCAGTAGATGGTATAGCGTACAGTATATATATATATGAGATGAGTAATGTAGGGTATGTAAACATTATATAAAGTGGCTAGTGATAAATTGATTACATCAATTTTTCCATTATTAAAGTGGCTGGAGTTGAGTCAGTATGTTGGCAGCAGCCACTCAATGTTAGTGATGGCTGTTTAACAGTCTGATGGCCTTGAGATAGAAGCTGTTTTTTAGTCTCTCGGTCCCCGCTTTGATGCACCTGTACTGACCTCGCCTTCTGGATGATAGCGGGGTGAACAGGCAGTGGCTCCGGTGGTTGTTGTCCTTGATGGTGTTTATGGCCTTCCTGCGACATCGGGTGGTGTAGGTGTCCTGGAGGGCAGGTAGTTTGCACTCTGGAGAGCCTTCCGGTTATGGGCGGAGCAGCTGCCGTACCTGGTGGTGATACAGCCCAACAGGATGCTCTCGATTGTGCATCTGTAAAAGTTTGTGAGTGTTTTTGGTGACAAGCCGAATTTCTTCAGCCTCCTGAGGTTGAAAAGGCGCACTTGCGCCTTCTTCACCACGCTGTCTGTGTAGGTGGACCATTTCAGTTTGTCTGTGATGTGTACGCCGAGGAACTTAAAACTCTCCACCCTCTCCACTACTGTCCCGTCAATGTAGATAGGGGGCTGCTGTTTCTTGAAGTCCACGATCATCTCCTTTGTTTTGTTGACATTGAGTGTGAGGTTATTTTCCTGACACCACACTCCGAGGGCCCTTACCTCCTCCCTGTAGGCCGTCTCGTCGTTGTTGGTAATCAAGCCTACCACTGTAGTGTCGTCTGCAAACTTGATGATTGAGTTGGAGGCGTGCATGGCCACGCAGTCGTGGGTGAACAGGGAGTACAGGAGAGGGCTGAGAACGCACCCTTGTGGGGACCCAGTGTTGAGGATCAGCGGGGTGGAGATGTTGTTACCTACCCTCACCACCTGGGGGAGGCCCATCAGGAAGTCCAGGACCCAGTTGCACAGGGCGGGGTCGAGACACAGGGTCTCGAGCTTAATGACGAGTTTGGAGGGTACTATGGTGTTAAATGCTGTGCTGTAATCGATGAACAGCATTCTTACATAGGTATTCCTCTTGTCCAGATGGGTTAGGGCAGTGTGCAGCGTGATGGCGATTGAGTCGTCTGTGGGCCTATTGGGGCAGTATGCAAATTGGAGTGGGTTAGGGTGTCAGGTAGGGTGGAGGTGATATGGTCCTTGACTAGTCTCTCAAAGCACTTCATGATGATGGAAGTGAGTGCTGCAGGGCGGTTGTCATTTAGCTCAGTTACCTTAGCTTTCTTAGGAACTGGAACAATGGTGGCCCTCATGAAGCATGTGGGGACAGCAGACTGGGATAAGGATTGATTGAATATGTCCGTAAACACACCAGCCAACTGGTCTGTGCATTTTCTGAGGACGCGGCCTTGGGATGCCGTCTGGGCCTCCAGCCTTGCGAGGGTTAACACGTTTAAATGTTTTACTCGCGTTGGCTACGGTGAAGGAGAGCCCTCAGGTTTTGGTAGCGGGCCGTGTCAGTGGCACTGCATTGTTCTCAAAGCGAGCAAAAAAAGTAGTTTAGTCTGTCTGGGAGCAAGACATCGTGATCTGCGACGGGGCTGGTTTTTCTTTTGTAGTCCGTGATTGACTGTAGACCCTGCCACATACCTCTCATGTCTGAGCCGTTGAATTGCGACTCCATTTTGTCTCTATACTGACGCTTAGCTTGTTTGATTGCCTAGAGGAGGGAATAGCTACACTGTTTGTATTCGGTCATGTTTCCGGTAACCTTGCCCTGATTAAAAGCAGTGGTTTGCTCGTTCAGTTTTGCGTGAATGCTGCCATCAATCCACGGTTTCTGTTTGGGGAATGTTTTAATAGACGCTGTGGGTACAACATCACCAATGCACTTGTTAATAAACTCGCACACAGAATCAGCGTATTCGTCAAAGTTGTTGTTCGCCGCAATGCAGAACATATCCCAGTCCACGTGATCGAAGCAATCTTGAAGCGTGGAATCCGATTTGTCGGACCAGCGTTGAACAGACCTGAGCACAGGAGCCTCCTGTTTTAGTTTCTGTCTATAGGCTGGGAGAAACAAAATGGAGTCATGGTCAGCTTTTCCGAAGGGAGGGTGGGGGGAAGTTAGAATAACAGTGGTCTAGGGTTTTGCCAGGCCTGGTAGCACAATCAATATGCTGATTGAATTTGGGGAGCCTTGTTTTCAGGATTAGCCTTGTAAAAATCCCCGGCTAAAATAAATGCAGACTCAGGATATGTGGTTTCCAGTTTACATAGAGTCCAATGAAGTTCTTTCAGGGCCGTCGACATGACATGTCTGCTTGGGGGGAATACACACGACTATGATTATGATCGAAGAGAATTCTCTTGGTAGATAATGCGGTCGGCATTTGATTGTGAGGAATTCTAAGGCAGGTGAACAAAAGTACTTGAGTTCCTTTATGTTGTTATCTTCTCTAGGGTAGGGGGCAGCATTTGGAATTTTGGATGAAAAGCATGTCCAAATTAAACTGCCTTCTACTCAGGCCCAGAAGATAGGATATGCATATAATTAGTATATTTGGATAGAAAACACTCTACAGTTTCCAAAACTGTTAAAATAATGTATGTGAGTATAACAGAATTGTTTTGGCATGCGAAAACCTGAGAAAAATCCATTCAGGAAGTAGGATTTCTTTATTTTTGCAGTTTTCTATTCAATGCCATTACAGTATCCATTGACTTAGGACTCAAATGGCAGTTTCTATGCCTTCCACTAAATGTCAACAGACTTTAGAACGTTTTTGAGGCCTGTATTCTGAAAAATGAGGGAGTAAGAGCAGTCTGAATGAGTGAACCCTTCCATGTCACAGAGCTTTTTCATGCGCACGACCGAGAGAGTGCCTTTCTTGTTTACGTTTTATATTGATGACGTTATTGTCCGGTTGAAATAATATTGATTATTTAGGCTAAAAACAACCTGAGAATTGAATATAAACATCGTTTGACATGTTTCTATGAACTTTACGGATACAATTTGGATTTTTTTGTCTGCCTGTTGTGACTGCGTTTGAGCCTGTGGATTACTGAAGAAAACGTTCTAACAAAACGGAGGTTTTCGGATATAAAGAGACTTTATTGAACAAAAGGAACATTTATTGAATAAATGAATGTCTTCTGAGTGCAAACATATGAAGATCATCAAAGTTAAGTGATTAATTTTATCTCCATTTCTGACTTGTGTAACTCTTCTACTTGGCTGGTTACTGTTTGTAATGATTTGTCTGCTGGGCTATGTTCTCAAATTATTGTAAGGTATGCTTTCGTCGTAAAGCATTTTTGAAATCTGACACTGTGGTTGTATTCACAAGAAGTTCATCTTTAAACATATGTAAAATAGTTGTATCTTTTCTGAAATTTTACAATGAGTATTTCTGTATTTGGCGCTCTGCAATCTTACTGGATGTTGGCCAGGTGGGGCGCCACATACCCTGGAGAGGTTTTTAAGATCACACCACGTCTCGTTAATTATAAGGCATATACCCTTGCCCTTCATCTTACCAGAGAGATGCTTGTTTCTGTTGGCGCGATGCGTGAATAAACCAGGTGGCTGTACCGACTCAGATAGCGTGTCTCGAGCGAGCCATGTTTCCGTGAAACAAAGAACGTTACACACGACATTTTCTCTCAGCCTCGTAGCTAATTTTACACATTTTGCCATAACACTGGACATTTTTCTTTATGTTTCATTTATTTCATTTTTTTTACAAAAAATTAAATATTCACCTTCCTGCCAGCATGGTAGAGTGATTCAGGAAAGCAGCATTTACCGGTTTCCAATGGGAGTCTCTCCATATAGTGCACTTCTTTTGACCAGAGCCCTATGGACCCTGGTCAAAAATAATGCACTAAATATGGAATGGGGTTCAATTTGGGACACAACTTTTGACTACCTTCTCATGCAAGCCTCTAGAAGGGAACGGTCCCTAGCGGACCAGTGCTGAGAAGCAAGAAACTTCCCCGTCTTAATTCCAGCGCCAGAGCACTCGTTTTCCCAAGCATCATTAATCTTACTTTCCCCTCTCTTGTCCTCCTTTCTCCTCCTTCCCTCCTTCTCCCAAGTGGTCTCTCTCGAGCACTTGTTTACCTCTCTGCCTCCTTTACACTCTCCACCTCCTTCTCATCTCTCTCTCCCTCTCCCTTTCTCTCTCTCCTCTCTCCCCCCAGTCAGACAGTGAGGAACCCAGCTGTGGACTAATGTGTAAATGAATGCCCAGAGACCAGAGTGGTGTACCTGTATAAATGCTTCCTCTCAGATGGACGCAGTGTGATGAGATGTAAGCATGGAGGCAGGGGCAGCAAGGAGGCAGGGTAGGGATTGAGAGAGGCATTGGGGCAGGGAGGGAAGCAAAGGGGAGGAAGGTAGAAAGACCGGAAGCAGGAAAAGAGATAGGGAAGCAGAGCGCAGAAGAGGGAGGCAGGGGCGAGATGTCCTTATCTGCAACTTCATGACTCAGTAGCACAGAGACTCAAAGGGCCAGGACTGAGAGCGAGAGTGAGAATGCGAGTGAGTACTATTGTCAGAGTGAGAGTAAGATTGAGAGTGTGAGAGTGTGAGTCTGAGAGTGCAAGTGGGTGTGAGATTGAGAGTGCGAGAGTGTGAGTGAGAGTCTGTGTGAGGGTGAGTGTGAGTATGTGAGAGAGTGGGAGTGAGTGTGAGGGTGAGTGTGAGGATGTGAGAGAGTGAGAGAGTGAGTGTGAGAGCGAGTGAGTGAGTGTGAGTGCATAGTGTGAGATAGTGAGAGTGAGTGTGTGAAAGAGTGTGAGATAGTGAGAGAGAGCATAGTATGAGTGTGAGAGTGTGAGTGAGAGTAAGTGTAAGAGTGTGAGAGCGAGTGAGTGTGAGTGCTTAGTACGAGTGTGAGCGTGTGAGTGAGAGTGTGAGGTAGTGAGAGTGAGTATGAGTGTGAGTGAGCGCATGTGTGAGAGTGAGTGTGAGAGTGCAGGAGTGTGTGCGGGAGTGTGAGTGAGTGATAGATTCAGAGTGAGAGAGTGCAGAGTATCCATAAACCCAAGAAGAGTCAGGACAAGAGAAAGGGAGAGGGGTGGCTTCAATTGGCCCTGAGTGAAAGCCTTATTCATGACATGCATTCACTACCCAATTTTCAGAACAGCATTACAATGCAATATGCTCAGCTCATAAGGTGTTATACATGTGATCATAATAAAGTTTGTATTCATATAAAGTGTTACCAAAAAGAAAAAAAAATAAGAAAACAGAAATAGAAAACCCAGACCCCTCGAGTTTGATTCCCTCACATTTAGAGAAAGATACTAATTTATTCTGGAAATAACTTTATGAGTGCCCACTCTAACTAAATATACACTTCGTTATGGGAGTTCTGAGCTAGCTCTTCCTCAACCTTGCAGAAAGAATGTAATTATGAATTCATCTCAAATGTCATGAATTACATAACACCATTCTGCTCAAACAACTTGCATTGTGATTTTCATTAGCTCAGGTGTGTATTCATCAGTAGCAAAAAGTTTTGCAATGGAAAGCTTTTACTCAAAACAAAACGTTTTGCAATGACGAATTCATTGGACAAATTAAGGTAGGTCCCTCCCCATTTCACTTGCTTTTGTTTGGTTGCTAGTGAATACACCCTTGATGTGTGAGGATTTTACTCCTATGGTTCTGGTTGCCATGAGCTTTTTCCCTCCCCAACTGCACTACCTCACTAAAGATGAGTCATAAATGGTACCCCAGGGCTCGAGTCGCACAACATTTGATTACTGCATTGTTGGGTACAGAGCTTGCAAGAAAGACATTTCACTGTAGTTGTCCACGTGACTTTAAAAAACGTTCAACTTGAATCTTAAAAAGTAGTGCACTATATACGGAATAGGTTGCCATTTGGGAAGCAAGCCTTACTCACAGAGCCACGGTGTGTGTAGCTTTCATTGGATTAAGTTTGCCTAATATAAACCCGTCGTCTGGCTTAGTGGATGTGAGTTGTTTGCTTTGGACTTAGTGACGTGGTAGAGCTAGAAGGTGTGTGTCTATAGAAAAATTCCTTTCAAGTTATTAACACTGTGTGATAGAAGCAGAGATTGTGTGTAGTACTAATGGTTCTTGTGTGAATAATAATGTTAAACAGCGATAATGTATAAGGGACAGAAAATATACAAGCCAAAGACGAGGGACAGGCGATATACAAATGTCAATTGCTTTTAGCATTTTTCTGTCAGATCTTTGTCTAACATACAGTGGATTAATGACAACCTGAGGTCAAAACCAATGTTATGAAGAGAGGAAGTTTTATAGAATTTATTTGAGGAAGGAGAGAGGGGAGAGAACGACCTGTTTATCTTGGTGTTGGGGGGAGGTGGGTGAGAGGGAGGGCTCTTGGTCATAAAAGGAGAGGGACCAGATACAGGGGCCATGCAGGCCTGATGAAAGGCTATGGTAGATGTAAGCAACAGATGCTTCCTTAAAGGGCCTGCCTGCCTCTGAAATGTACTTTATTATACAAGACGACAAAATGGTGAGATGAGAGGGACCGGATCCAGCGGCCAAACAGGCCTGATGAAAGGCTGTGCTAAATGTAAGCAACAAAGCTTCATTAAGCGTCTTGCCTTCCTGCCTGCCTGGCCTGCCTAGCATGCCTGCCCTGCCTGTTCTGTCCTGTCTGCCCTGCCTGCCTTCCTGCCTGCCTGGCCTGCCTAGCATGCCTGCCCTGCCTGTTCTGTCCTGTCTGCCCTGCCTGCCCGCCTTGCCTCTGAAATAGAAATCGATACAGTTACATATCATAAGATTATTTTGGGACGGTATTAAATATACTTTTTTTGCTACTGCAGGTAGCGTTAGCTAGCGCTAGTCGGCTATACCTGCGCCAAAACTCTGGTATTTTTCATCCTATAGTTTGTTCTCCATCTTCTTTTTAAATAGTGAGCCAACATGTTTTCAGCACTTCTATTTCCCTGACGAATGAAAACTTTCTCTCTTTTCTCTCTGCAGCAGATATATAGTGTGTAATATGTTTGAAATATGACATTGCAATAAAATCGCAGTATCGAATTGCAATAAGGGAGAGTTCGGTAAGTTGAATCAAAGGGAAAGTTGAGCCACCCCTGTTTCTAGGAAGTCATACAAAAAAAATATAATTTTATCAAATATTAGGAAGAGGTGATATTTCACGGATTCTGTGAATGCATTGTTTTATAGGTTTCATGATGATTGTAACTAAAACAAAGTAGTGACTTTTAAGATTGTTCTATACATCAGTTGTGGTCTTGATAAGCTTCAATATGATATCCTAAACCTGGCATGAAAGTGAATCCTTGTAGCTGTGGGCTAAAATAGTTTAAATGTTTACCTTGGGGTAAATTGAGCCAATGGTTGAGCCAATGGGAAGTTGAGCAAATTAAAGAGTTTTCTTCCCAGGTCTAATGCAAGGCATTATCACTGGGATTTGAGGTAACAACAGGGCCTGGCCTATGTTTTAAAAAATGCAAAGTGTTTGTTAGGTGTTAAGCCTGTGTTGAAAGATGCTTAAAATTATATGAATAAATAAAAGAGAGAGATTATGTTGATTTGTGTTTCGCAAATAAAGATATACGTGGTTTTTAAAAGGTAGTAGGAATATTTCATTCAATACAGAAGTTTGTAGGGGGCTTAACTTACCCTGTTCCGCAGCTCAATTTACCCCAGAATTGGGTAAGAGACCAATTTCTTGGAACAAGCTACATTTTCAAAACTGTCATGTTTACATGAATTCTGATTATATACAGGAATACACAACATCCTGAAATACAGTGCCTTCAGAAAGTGTTTACACCCTTTGAGTTTTTCCATATTTTGTTGTGTCGCAGCGAGAATTTATAGTGCATTCGGAAAGTATTCAAACCCCTAGACTTTTTCCACATTTTGTTACGTTACACATGGATTGTTTTTTTTTCTCCTAATCAATCTACACATTGTACACCATAATGACAAATCCAAAACAGGGTTTTAGGCATTTTTACAAATGTATAAAAAAAAATACAAAAATTAGTTTTAAGACCCTGTAATCAGTACTTTGTTGAAACATCTTTGGCAGTATCTTTTCCAGCCTCGAGTCTTCTTGGGAATGATGCTACAATCTTGGTACACATGTATTTGGGGAGTTTTTCCCATTATTCTTTGCAGATCCTCTCAAGCTCTGTCAGGTTGGATGGGGAGCGTCGCTGCACAGCTACTTTCAGGTCTCTCCATAGATATTCGATCGGGTTCAAGTCCGGTCCCTGGCTGGGGCACTCAAGGACATTCAGAGACTTGTCCTGAAGCCACTTCTGCGTTGTCTTGGCTGTGTGCTTAGGGTCGTTGTCCTGTTGGATGGTGAACCTTTGAGCCCAGTCTGAGGTCCTGAACACTCTGGAGCAGGTTTTCATCAAGGATCTCTCTGTACTTTGCTCTGTTCATATTTCTCTCGATACTAACTAGTCTCCCAGTGTGTGCCTTTCTAAATCATGTCCATTGAATTTAATTTACCACAAGTAGACTCCAATCAAGTTGTAAACATATATCAAGGATGATCAATGGAAACAGGATGCCTTTGAGCTCAATTTCTAGACTCATAGCAAAAGGTCTGAAAACTTATGTAAATAAGATTTTTCTGTTTTTTATTTGAATGCATTTGCAAAAGTTTCTAAAAACTTGTTTTCGCTTTGTCATTATGGGGTATTGTGTGTAGATTGATGAAGACATTTTTTTTAAATCCATTTTAGAATAAGGCTGTAACATAACAAAATGTGGAAAAGGTCAAGGGGCCTGAAAACTTTCTAAAGGCACTGTATATATTCCCAATATTTCTATGCATTATGAAACAATTACTGTGATGTGGATTTGCTTGATCTATTTTAAATGTAAGAACATGTTGCAGATTTATCTTAAATTGGTGACTATGGACACAAATAGAAATGTAATGAATACTGATTTCAATATCCAACTTTATCCTCTGCAATACTTTTTACAGTATGGTCTTAGAAAAAAAGGTGTAATCTGTAATCGCAAAGAGTTATTCAGCTGGCCCTGTAGGAGAACCCAATTGAAGAACTCCTTTGATGTCTGGTAGAACTCATTTTGGTTCTATGTAGGATTCTTTCCACAGAGGGTTCTACATCTAACTAAAAGGGTTCTATGTGGAACCAAAAAGGCTTCTCCCTGGAACCAAAAATGGTTCTTCTATGGGAAAAGCTGAATAACTTTTTTTTCTATGAGTGTAGGTAATAAGCTGTAGTCAGGTGGCCATTACCAGGTTATGATGAGGTCTTAACTATAACCTGTAAACAACATAATATAGTGGTCAGAATTATAACCAGCTGGTATGGCTGTCAGAAAAATGTCATTTTTCAACCAGTTACGTCATACTGGCGTGTTTTGCCCTCTGGGAAAATGGCGAGGGAAAAGGTTCTGAGACTGGGGCTTTAAGGTTCTGGTGGAAACATAAAAGTGAATCAAATCACAATTTATTTCAAGTGCATTTAACAAAAACCTCAATACACTTTACAGAAGGGAAGGTGGTCAAAAGAAATGAGACAATGCTCTGGTCTTTGATGTTCTAAAATGGAAGCCACATGTTCTATCAATGCAGACGAGGGGGAGAGGAGTACTTTGCGTGTTGTTTTTGTTGGCTTCGGCAGCAAGAGCCACTCCAATGAGCCTGGTATTATTTTGGAGGAATAGGCAATGGGAGGTGTTTTTTCACCATATGAGGTTAAAAGATGGCCACAGAAATGTGCGATAATTTGAATGCTTTAATTCAGTAAAATAATAATTTACGGTATGAGACGGAGTAGTTTGTCTTCTGTTGCATCAACTTTTTAACTGTCAAGAATTTGTATGTAATTATTAAAACAAATGTATTATGCAAGACTGAGATTGATATGAAAATACATTATATATTTTTTTAAATGTCACATTCATTAACTCCTTTGGATGTTCTCTCTCAATAACACCCATTATCATGATGAAAGAAAGAAAGAAAAAGCTAGATAGATAGAAAGAGAGGGAACAAGAAAGAAAGAAAGAAAGAAAGAAAGAAAGAAAGAAAGAAAGAAAGAAAGAAAGAAAGAAAGAAAGAAAGAAAGAAACAAACAAAGAAACAAAGAAACAAAGAAACAAACAGTGGGAACAAGAAAGAAAGAAACAAACAGTGGGAACAAGAAAGAAAGAAAGAAAGAATAAAAGAAAGAAAGAAAGAAAGAATAAAAGAAAGAAAGAAGAGGGAACAAGATAGATAGATAGAAAGAAAGAAAGAGAAAATAAAGAAAGTGAGGGAAGTGTGAGTGACTTCTCATCTATAATGTACGCTCTTCCGATGCTTCTGGGAATGAGTCTACTGTACCTTAGTGTCAATCTGACAACTAGAAACCTTTAAGAGAAATAAAAAGAAAGAGAGAGCGAGAAAATGGGTGGAGGAATGGAGGAAAGAATGGCCACCTCCTGTGCCATACATATAGAACAATTATAGATAATTGCTACACATTTCCAGAGCGATAGAGATGGAAAGAGCAGAACTGGAGTAAAGAATTAAGTGAAACCACTGTCTGAAAAAGACAGCTAAAAATTAAGTAATATTAGATGTTGGCGAAAGTAGGTGGACTTATTGTTACCAGATACAAAGATTTGAACTCTGATGGCGTAGGAGGGAAAGGGGAAAGAGTGATCAGAGTGAGAAAGATTGAAAGAGGGAGTGAGAGAGCAAAATTAGAAAGAGAGAAAGAAACGGGGTGAGGGAGACAGAGAAAGAGAGCGATGGAGAGAGTTACAACAAAAAGAGAATGAGGAGAGGGAGGGAGAAAGTGCAAAATTAGAAAGATAGAATGAGAGAGAGATTGAGGGAGATATGAAGAAATAGAGAGATTGAGAGTGAGAGTAGAGCTGTAGAGAGAGAGATAGAGATGGATGGAGAAAGAGAGTGTTGACAGCACACTCAGAGTGATCCAGGGTGATCTCCAGGACCATGTTTGTGTAAATAAGTTGTTAATTACAGCGTGACTATCAAGATTATGTAAATGAAAGAGAAGGCTCTTGTTGTGACCTTTGTGAAATGGTATGCAATCAGACTCTGGTAAATAGACTTTCTATTTCAAGAGCTTGCCCCAGACCCTCCCTTCTCTCTAGTCCTCCTCCACTCAATCCTCCTTCTTTCTTTCTCTCTCTCTCTCCTCTTCTCTCGCCCCATTGCTTGCACTTGATTCTGTGTTTCTCTATCAACCTTTCGATGTTCAGACTCACTCCTCCCTCCTATATCCACATTACCATCCCTCATGTGCATTACCATACAGTAAATCTGTTGCTCTTCCTGTAGCATAGTACAGATCAGAGAAGGTCGGTGCCACAGAGGTAGAGATGACCGAGTGATGAGGGAGAGGAGAAGTGATGCACTCACCTCTTACACCTGTCACAATATTGTACTTAATATGTGTGATATCCTCAGCCCCTCTTAAGGTAACAGCTCTAGTGGATCCTTGGCTGAGTCCCAAATTGCCTAGTATTCCCTGAACAAAAATATAAATGAAACATGCAACAATTTATAAGATTTTACTTAGTTACAGTTTGTAGTGTCTTAGCTCTTATTACTTATTTATATAATAAGAAAGACTGTGAATACAATAAATTGAACTGGAGCTTCACATTTAAAATGAGTTAGTACCAGAATAACATAGAACAACACTGCGCATGACCAAGGGTGCTCCATTCTTAAATGGGACATCAGTAATTAACAGAACATAACATTCCTTCTCTTATACAATCAGTTTCTTTTACCAAACCACAACTGAAACATTTCTTTTATAAGTCCAGTCTGTCTGGTGGACGGTTCCTTCATTCTGGGTAGCGCCTAGGATTGTCTGGAGGCTCCTGAACATCCTTAGTGTGTGCTTGTTCCAATATAGCTTCTGCTATAGCAGCACCTTCATCAACACGTTCCCTTCTTTCAGCCTGGGGTCTCTTTACTGCCCCACCGTCCTCTACAGTTCCCCGTGTGTCACTCTCAGGATCTCTCTGTGCCTGTTCTCTCTCGATTGTTGTGCTGTTTTCCATGGAATGCATTTGGTTAGTGTGACGCCGCCACATTATGTCTGGGCTCACTTGAACCTGGTAAGTTCTGGGTCCCGTTTGTGTGTGTACGGTCCCTCTTGTCCATTTCCCTCCTCTTCTGTAGTATCGCACCATCACTTCCTGTCCTGGGTTATCCCTCACTCAACTTTTTTTCATTCAACTTTTTCACTCCGGACGCTTTATCTGGACGTGGTTCGTCAGGACCTCCAACAGCCGAAGCTAAGTAGTAACATTAACATGATGCCTTCTAATTGCAGTCACTGTACTCATAATATACAGGAGAACGATCGCCTTACGACGAAGATAGCTGTGTTGCAAGCCCAGCTTCAGACGCAATCGTTAGACAAGGGTAATTTCAGTGTAGGAAAGGATGAAACAGCGTCTGTGCCACCAGTAAGTGCAGATAGTAACGTTAGTATAAATCCCCTCGCACGGTCCCCGCAGCCGGACAACTGTCTCATGGTTTCTAGAGGGAAATGCTGTAGGAATGCTCAACCAGTGTCGCTCATTCAGCCGACAGAAACTTTCAACCGGTTTTCCCCATTAAGCAGGGAGTCGGAGTCTGAGGCCGAGCCTTCTCTTGTCTCTACTCCTCCCGTTACGGGGTCTGAGACGCCGAAGCTTCCCACCATTAGCTCTGACAAATTGAAAACCCAGGTCATTGGCAACTCCATTACCAGCAGTATTAGACTTAAAAAGAATCATCCAGCGATCATACACTGTTTAACAGGGGGCAGGGCAACCGACGTTAAGGCTAATCTGAAGATGGTGCTGGCTAAAGCTAAAACTGGCGAGTGTAGCGAGTATAGAGATATTGTTATCCACGTCGGCACCAACAATGTTAGGATGAAACAGTCAGAGGTCACCAAGTGCAACATAGCTTCAGCGTGTAAATCAGTTAGAAAGATGTGTCGGCATCGAGTAATTGTCTCTGGCCACCTCCCAGTTATGGGGAGTGATGAACTCTACAGCAGAGTCTCACAACTCAATCGCTGGTTGAAAACTGTTTTCTGCCCCTCCCAAAATATAGAATTTGTAGATAATTGTCCCTCTTTCTGGGACTCACCCACAAACAGGACCAAGCCTGGCCTGCTGAGGAGTGACTGACTCCATCCTAGCTGGAGGGGGGCTCTCATCTTATCTACCAACATAGACAGGGCTCTAACTCCTCTAGCTCCACAATGAAATAGGGTGCAGGCCAGGCAGCAGGCTGTTAGCCAACCTGCCAGCTTAGTGGAGTCTGCGACTAGCACAGTCAGTGTAGTCAGCTAAGCTATCCCCATTGAGACCGTGTCTGTGCCTCGACCTCGGTTGGGCAAAACTAAACATGGCGGTGTTCGCCTTAGCAATCTCACTAGGATAAAGACCTCCTCCATTCCTGTCATTATTGAAAGAGATCGTGATACCTCACATCTCAAAATAGGGCTACTTAATGTTAGATCCCTTACTTCAATTATAGTCAATGAACTAATCACGGATCATAATCTTGATGTGATTGGCCTGACTGAAACATGGCTTAAGCCTGATGAATTTACTGTGTTAAATGAGGACTCACCTCCTGGTTACACTAGTGACCATATCCCCCGTGCATCCCGCAAAGGCGGAGGTGTTGCTAACATTTACAATTGCAAATTTCAATTTACAAAAAAAAAGAATTACGTTTTCGTCTTTTGAGCTTCTAGTCACGAAATCTATGCAGCCTACTCAATCACTTTTTATAGCTACTGTTTACAGGCCTCCTGGGCCATATACAGCGTTCCTCATTGAGTTCCCTGAATTCCTATCGGACCTTGTAGTCATAGCAGATATTATTCTAATTTTTGGTGACTTTAATATTCACATGGAAAAGTCCACAGACCCACTCCAAAAGGCTTTCGCGGAGCAATCATCGACTCAGTGGGTTTTGTCCAACATGTCTCTGGACCTACTCACTATCACAGTCATACTCTGCACATAGTTTTGTCCCATGGAATAAATGTTGTGGATCTTTTTTTCCTCATAATCCTGGACTATCGGACCACCATTTTATTATGTTTGCAATTGCAACAAATAATCTGCTCAGACAACAACCAAGGAGCATCAAAAGTTGTGCTATAAATTCACAGACAACACAAATATTCCTTGATGCCCTTCAAGACTCCCTCTGCCTACCCAAGGACGTCAGAGGACAAAAATCAGTTAATCACCTAACTGAGGAACTCAATTTAAACTTGTGCAATACCCTAGATGCAGTTGCACCCCTAAAAACTAAAAACATTTCTCATAAGAAACTAGCTCCCTGGTAAACAGAAAATACCCGAGCTCTGAAGCAAGCTTCCAGAAAATTGGCGCCACACCAAACTGGAAGTCTTCAGACTAGCTTGGAAAGACAGTACCGTGCAGTATCGAAGAGCCCGTACTGCTGCTCGATCGTCCTATTTTTCCAACTTAATTGAGGAAAATAAGAACAATCCAAAATTTATTTTTGATACTGTCGCAAAGCTAACTAAAAAGCAGCATTTCCCAAGTGAGGATGGCTTTCACTTCAGCAGTAATAAATTCATGAACTTCTTTGAGGAAAAGATCATGATTAATAGAAAGCAAATTATGGACTCTTTAAATCTAGGTATTCCTTCAAAGCTCAGTTGTCCTGAGTCTGCACAACTCTGCCAGGACTTAGGATCAAGAGAGACACTCAAGTGTTTTAGTACTATATCTCGACACAATGATGAAAATAATCATGGCCTCTAAACCTTCAAGCTGCATACTGGACCCTATTCCAACTAAACTACTGAAAGAGCTGCTTCCTGTGCTTGGCCCTCCTATGTTGAACATAATAAACCACTCTCTATCCACCGGATGTGTCCCAAACTCACTAAAAGTGGCAGTAAAGCCTCTCTTGAAAAAGCCAAACCTTAACCCAGAAAATGTAAAAAACTATCGGCCTATATCGACTCTTCCATTCCTCTCAAAATTTTTAGAAAAGGCTGTTGCGCAGCAACTCACTGCCTTCCTGAAGACAAACAATGTATACGAAATGCTTCAGTCTGGTTTTAGACCCCATCATAGCACTGAGACTGCACTTGTGAAGGTGGTAAATTACCTTTTAATGGCATCAGACCGAGGCTCTGCATCTGTACTTGTGCTCCTAGACCTTAGTGCTGCTTTTGAAACCATCGATCACCACATTCTTTTGGAGAGATTGGAAACCCAAATTGGTCTACACGGCCAAATTCTGGAAATATATCAGTTTGTCTCTGTGAATGGCTTGTCCTCTGACTAATCCTCTGACTAATCAACTGTAAATGTTGGTGTTCCTCAAGGTTCCGTTTTAGGACCACTATTGTTTTCACTATATATTTTTTCCTCTTGGGGATGTCATTCGAAAACATAATGTTAACCTTCACTGCTATGCAGATGACACACAGCTGTACATTTCAATGAAACATGGTGAAGCCCCAAAATTGCCCTCGCTAGAAGCCTGTATTTCAGACATAAGGAAGTGGATGGCTGCAAACATTCTACTTTTAAACTCTGACAAAACAGAGATGCTTGTTCTAGGTTCCAAGAAACAAAGAGATCTTCTGTTGAATCTGACAATTAATCTTAATGGTCGTCTCAAATAAAACTGTGAAGGACCTCGGCGTAACTCTGGACCTTGATCTCTCTTTTGACAAACACATCAAGACTGTTTCAAGGACAGCTTTTTTTCCATCTACGTAACATTGCAAAAATCAGACACTTTGTCCAAAAATTATGCAGAAAAATGTATTCATGCTTTTGTTACTTCTGCAACTACTGCAATGCTCTACTTTCCTGCTACCCAGATAAAGCAGTAAATAAACTTCAGTTAGTGCTAAATACAGCTGCTAGAATCCTGACTAGAACCAGAAAATGTGATCATATTACTCCAGTGCTAGCCTCTCTACACTGGCTTCCTGTCAAGGCAAGGGCTGATTTCAAGATTTTACTGCTAACCTACAATGCACTACAAGGGCTTGCTCCTACCTATCTCTCTGATTTGGTCCTGCCGTACATACCTACACGTACGCTATGGTCACAAGATGCAGGCCTCCTAATTGTCCCTCGAATTTCTAAGAAAACAGCTGGAGGCAGGGCTTTCTCCTATAGAGCTCCATTTTTATAGAATAGTCTGCCTACCCATGTGAGAGACGCAAACTCGGTCTCAACCTTTAAGTCTTTACTGAAGACTCATCTCTTCAGTGGGTCATATGATTGAGTATAGTCTGGCCCAGGAGTGTGAAGGTGAACGGAAAGGCTCTGGAGCAACGAACCGCCCTTGCTGTTTCTGCCTGGCCGGTTCCCCTCTTTCCACTGGGATTCTCTGCCTCTAACCCTATTACAGGGGCTGAGTCACTGGCTTACTGGTGCTCTTTCATGCCGTCCCTAGGAGGGGTGTGTCACTTGAGTGGGTTGAGTCACTGATGTGATCTTCATGTCTGGGTTGGCGCCACCCCTTGGATTGTGCCGTGGCGGAGATCTTTGTGGGGTATACTCGACCTTGTCTCAGGATGGTAAGTTGGTGGTTGAAGATATCCCTCTAGTGGTGTGGGGGCTGTGTTTTGGCGGGGTTATATCCTTCCTGTTTGGCCCTGTCTGGGGGTATCATCGGATGGGGCCACAGTGTCTCCTGTCCCCTCCTTTCTCAGCCTCCAGTATTTATGCTGCAGTAGTTTGTGTCAGGGGGCTAGGGTCAGTTTGTTATATCTGGAGTACTTCTCCTGTCTTATTCTGTATCCTGTGTGAATTGAAGTATGCTCTCTCTAATTCTCTCTTTCTCTCTTTCTTTCTCTCTCTCTCTCTCTCTCTCGGAGGACCTGAGCGCTAGGACCATGCCTCAGGACTACCTGGCATGATGACTCCTTGCTGTCCCCAGTCCACCTGGCCGTTCTGCTGCTCCAGTTTCAACTGTTCTGCCTGTGGCTATGGAATCCTGACCTGTTCACCGGACGTGCTACCTGTCCCAGACCTGTTATTTGACAATGCTGGTCATTTATGAACATTTGAACATCTTGGCCATGTTCTGTTATAATTTCCACCCGGCACAGCCAGAAGAGGACTGGCCACCCCTCATAGCCTGGTTCCTCTCAAGGTTTCTTCCTAGGTTTTGGCCTTTCTAGGGAGTTTTTCCTAGCCAACGTGCTTCAATATCTGCATTGCTTGCTGTTTGTGGTTTTAGGCTGGGTTTCTGTACAGCACTTTGAGATATCAGCTGATGTATGAAGGGCTATGTAAATTAATTTTATTTGATTTTGATTTGACCTGTTTGGAGATGGCGCTCCTGGCCATCGAAGAGCATCTTGGCTTGTTTTTTCAGCACTTCTTTACTCCTGTTTGGCAGCCTCCCAAACATCAGTGCGGCTGGGCTTTCATTTGTCGTGGCACGTGGGGTGTTTCGGTAGGAGGTCAGGAACTTGGCCAGTTTTGTTTGCAAAGTCCCTTCGTCTCGTTTTGCTGCACGGAGTCCTTGCTTTTGGGTTTGCACAAAGTGTTCTGCCAGCCCATTGGTGGCAGGGTGGTACGGTGCTGAGGTTGAGTGTTTGATTACATTTACTGACATGAATCTTGTAAACTCGTCCCTTACAAAAGCTTGCGCGTTGTCACTTACCAGCTGCAGCGGCAATACGAAGCGTGCAAACGTTGTTCTGAGACACTCTATCGTGGAGGAGTCAGTGCAAAACACCTCTGGCCATTTGGAATGGGCATCAACTATAACCAGAAACATGTGCTTTTCAAAGGGACTAGCGTAGTCCACATGAATTCTCTACCATGGCTCTGTGGGCCATTCCCATGTTTGGACTGGGACAGGAGCAGGCATGTGAAGGGTTTCCAAACATCCGCTACAGTTCTTCAGCATATTTTCTATCTGTTGATCCAGACCTGGCCACCAGAAGTGGCTCCTTGCGAGCAGGTTAATTTTGACAATTCCAACATGACCTTCATGTAGTTGCTGCGAAACCTGATGTTGGCATTTCTGGGGTATCATGACTCTCATTCCCCACATCAAACATCCTTGGTACGTTGTAATGTCATTTCTCCGCTGGAAATACAGAGTCAGCTCCTTTCTACAAGTAGCTGGCCATCCTGATATGGTGTAGGTGTACACTTTTGACAAGGTCACATCTTTTCTTGTCTCCTGTTTGATAACTGTGCTTGTGACCTTGTGGTCTTTGAAGAACTCACACTGCTGTAAGTTTGCCTGTAGACCATACTTTTTCAGTCTTTTCAGGACCTCTTCCAGGTTAGCCAGGTGCTCTTTGTCGGTGCGTCATGTTATGATCATGTTGTCCAGGATACACTGGGTTCCTGGGATTCCTTGCAAAATCTGGTCAATAGTTTGTTGCCAAATGGCTGGGGCTGATGCAATGCCAAAACCAGGCGGTTATATCTGTATAGACCTTTGTGTATGTTTATTGTCAGGTACTGTTTGGAGCTCTCTTTAACTGGTAGCTGCAGGTAAGCCTGTTTCAGATCGATTTTACTGAAGTGTTTCCCACCAGCTAGTGCAGCAAAGATGTCATCCAGACGTGGCAGGGGATATTGGTCCACATGCAACAGTTACCTTGAAGCCCCCACACATTCTAACAGACCCGTCAGGCCCGTCTTTCTTCACAATAGGAACTATGGCTGTGGCCCATTCGCTTCTGTCCACTTTCGTCAGGATCCCTGTATCTTGCAAGCAATCGATTTCCGCTTCCACCTTTGGTCTCAGGGAGTATGGAACAGATCTGGCTTTGCAGAATTTTGGGGTTGCGTCATCTCTTAGTACAAGTTTTGCTGTGAAGCCTTTTACTGTTCCCATCTGATCATTGAAAACTGTGTTGTATTTCTTCCACAAGTGTTCCAGTGTTTGGTCTGTGCCTTTCTCTTTGGACTGGAACGTGTGGAGCATTTTCAAGTTACACCAGTTCAGCTTAATTTTTGAAAGCCATTCCCTGCCAAATAATGGGGAGCCAGTTCCAGGCACCACATACAGCTGTAACTGCTGTGTTTCCCCCCCATAACGCACTCTGACCTGCAACGCCCCCATTGGGCTCAATCTCTATCCTGAGTAGGTCTTCAGCAACACATTTGTGTTCTTCAGCTTGATAGCCTTGAAGTGCTCATTGTAGACAGTAGTGGAAATTAGACACTGCAGATCCTGTGTCCAGCTCCATTTTGAGGGGTTTGACTTCGATACCTGGTGTCACCCATATTATGCTACTGCTGGGAGAAGTCACTGTGTTTAACTACATTGTACCAATTAATCGTTCATCTGAATCACTGCTAGTGCATTCACAGACCCTTTAATTTTTTCAGTTTTCCTGTTGTGTCTGAATTTAGCTCTGCATGCTCTTTGAATGTTCCCCCTTCTACTGCATTTGTGACAAATTCCGTCTTTGAAATGGCAGTCCTCTGCTCTGTGACCATCTGTCAGTATTTCTTTTACTTTGCACCTCAAATGCATCTTTAGTCGCAATTTCCATAGCCACAGCAATTTCAACAGCCTTTGCAAAAGTGAGATCTGATTCTGTGAGCAAACATTTTTAAATGTGTTCATGTTTCAGTCCATAAACAAATCTATCCCTTAATGTGTCATTTAGGGTCTCTCCAAACTGGCAATGTTCAGACAGTTTCTTCAACTCTGATACATATGTACTAACACCCTCCCCCTCATTCTGATTTCTCTTGTGGAAACGAAAACGTTCTGCGATGAGGAGTGGTTTAGGTGATAGGTGATTTTGCAATATCTCCACAATCTCTGTGAATGTTTTATTTAAGGGCTTCAGAGGGGCAGTTAGATCTCTTAGCAAACTGTATGTTTTTGGGCCAATTGAACTCAACAATGCTGGTACTCTCTTGTTATCAGCAATGTCGTTTGCAATGAAGTACTGTTCCAGTTGTTCAATGTAAGTTGCCCAGTTTTCTTGAGTGTCATCAAACACATCTATTTTCCCGATGCTAGCCATTCTCTTTACCTCCGGCTCCATGTCTTAGCTCTTATTACTTATTTATATAATAAGAAAGACTTTGAATACAATAAATTGAACTGGAACTTCATGAGTTAGTACCAGAATAACATAGAACAACACTGCGCATGACCAAGCTCCATTCTTAAAGGGGACATCAGTAATTAACAGAACATAACACAGTTCATATAAGAAAATCATTAAATGTAAATAAATTCATTGGGCCCTAATCTATGGATTTTACATGACTGAGAATACAGATCTGCATCTGTTGGTCACGGAAAACCAGTCAGTATCTGGTGTGACCACCATTTGCCTCTAGCAGCGCGACACATCTACTTTGCCTAGAGTTGATCAGGCTGTTGATTGTGGCCTGTGGATTGTTGTCTCACTCCTCTTCAATGGCTGTTGCTGGATATTGGCTGGAAATGGAACGCTCTGTCGTAAACGTCGAGCCAAGACTTCCCAAACGTGCTCAATGGGTGACATGTCTGATGAGTATGCAGTTCATGGAAGAACTGGGACATTTTCAGCTTCCAGGAGTTGTGTACAAATCCTTGCGACATGGGGTCATGTAATATCATGCCGAAGCATGAGGTGATCACAGCAGATGAATGGCACAACAATGGGCCTCAGGATCTCTTTACCGTATCTCTGTGCATTCAAATTGCCATCGATAAAATGCAATTGTGTTCATTGTCTGTAGCTTATCCCTGCCCATACCATAACCCCACTGCCACCATGGGGCAATTTGTTCACAACATTGACATCTGCCCGGTACAGTTGAAACCGGGATTCATCCATGAAGCTCACACTTCTCCAATGTGCCAGTGGCCATCAAATGTGAGCATTTGCCCATTGTCGTCAGTTACGACGCCAAACTGCAGTCAGATTAAGAACCTGGTGAGGATGACAAACAAGCAGAAGAGCTTCCCTGAGACAGTTTCTGACAGTTTGTACCAAAATTATACAGTTGTACAAACCCAGTTTCATCAGCTGTCCCGGTGGCTTGTCTCAGACAATCCTGCAGGTGAAGAAGCCGGATGTGGAGGTCCTGGGCTGGCATGGTTACACGTGGTTGTGAGGTCATTCGAACATACTGCCAAACTCTCTAAAACGACGTTGGAGGGGGCTTATGGTAGAGAAATTCAAATACAATTCTCTGGCAACAGCTCTGGTGGACATTCCTGTAGTCATCATGCCAATTGCACGCCCCGTCTAAACTTGAGACATCTGTGGTATTTTTTGAGTGACAAAACTGCACATTTTAGAATGGCCTTTTATTGTCCCGAGCACAAGGTGCATCTGTGTAATGATTATGCTGTTTAATCCGTTTCTTCCGTCAGGATTATCTTGGAAAATGAGAAACGCTCATTAACAGTTTGTGTCGAAACACAATTGTGCCCAACATTTGAGAGAAATAAGCTTTAGTGTGTATCGATCTTTTCTGGGATATTTTATATCAGCTCATAAAACATGGAACCAATACTTTAAATATTGTGTTCATAGTTTTTACAAAAGTAGTGCACTTAATAGGGAATAGTGTGCCAGACTTCAGAGCCTCTAATGGCATTCTGCTGCTGCTCACCCAGTTGCCCATAAGCTGGTTATTCAGCAATGACCTCTGTCAAACTGTGACAGATCTAATCAATATGTTATAGCCCTGTTGTTTAGCTTAGACAATAAATGTATTCACACCAAACCCTCCATGAAATTAGCAATAGATTTCAATTGAATCAAGTTGTCCTTCACAAATGGTACATCATTGGTAAACGGTAGGTAGGCCATAGATGATGAATGGACCAAAGAACAAAAAGGATGTACCACAAAACACAATTTTTCAAGTACTCTGATGACACAGCCATCCTGTCCTATTCTGGGTCTTGTCCCAGGCTGATGTGGTCTTGAGTCCAAGGTTGTGTAGGTCGTCATCCAACTGGTCGGAAAATCTGTCTCTTGGTCTTCCTCTTGGGCATGGTCAGTTTGGGGATGGCTCCTCGAGGATGAAGGCAGGCTCCAGAGGTGAGTTTGATCTGGCCAGGTGACCAAACAGTCAGAGATGGGAGATTCTGATCAGGGCGGTGACAGTTGGTCCATCTTTCACCATATTATGGAGTTTAACCCTTGTGTAGTCTTAAAAGTCTGTATACTCCCTTTGTCCTAAGTGTAAAAAATGACCGCCTTCACTAAACCAAAAATAAAGCAGATTAATTGAATTTTAAACCCCAAATCTATTTTGCATGAAGAAACAACCTGTCATTCATCACAAACGTTGTGGGTTTTCCCTCTTCACAATGCAGAAAGACATTTAATCAGTGGACACCACTCATTTTTATTACAACACACCTGTCATAATTGTTTTCTTTATTAAAGTAGAGGTTTATTATTATTATTGCTAAATGTACTGCATAGGTGTAAACATGCATTTTTTTTGCAAGATTTAGCAATTGTATAGCCTAAGAAAGTAAATGTGCTCAAAGTAGTTTTGAATGCATTTTATTGAAGGGAAACAATAACAGTAGTGATATATTCTTATATATTTTACAATGAAGAATTCAACTACAAAATACTAGTCTTCTCCCATTTGTTTAACCATTGCCACCCCCACAAGGTGTATAAACAACAATAAATAAGAATACAATAAGATAGATACAAAACAAAAACGTGAATAACATAAATCAATCAACTCTAATGAACACATGTAGGACAGTATGCAAGTGTGTGTGCATGGACTTTTCAAATGTATTTCTCACATGCGCAGCACATAGTTAATATTGGTTTAACAGTCCTTCTTTGGGGGCAGAATTGTCATCTCCTCTTGTCTGCTCCAGTTGCAGCCTCAGGTGGATCAGGACAAGATTCAGCCCCCTGAACAGCTTTCACAAGCGCTGCAGAGGCTGCTGTGCGGGGGAGGCGCTCCCTTCTTTGAATGTGTGGGGTTAAAAGTGACTTTCCCAGCTACTCCAGGAACACCCTCCTCTTGTTCCGGTTATCAGGCATCCAGGTAGGTTTGATCTTGTTCCATATCACGAAGGCATTGTATGAGGACACATCAATTATGTTATGGAAGATGACCAGGGGCCAGTAGGCAGTCATTCTCCTGCAGCTGTAAGTTCCAATCATCTTGTCCAGGTTGTACATGCCTCCTTTCTTGTGGTTGTAGTCCAGGATGATGGCTGGCTTCCTGTCCTCACGTTCACTGATCTCAGCCGTTTTGTGCAGTGTTCTCAGGAGGACCACATCCTTGTTCCTCTTTGGGAGAAAAGAAACTAGAGTGGTGGTGGGGGTGAAGGTAAACTTTGATGAGAAGGCCTCTCTGCCCCTTGTTATGACGAGTGCAGTGAGGAGCTCAGGCTTGTTCTTTCTAACTGTGAATTGTATGTGTGTGTGTGTGTGTGTGTGTCCTTGTGGAGTGTAAATTATTTGTGTACAGTTTTTACGGAAATATGAACAAAGGCGATGTTTGACTTTTTCTAATGTTGGGGTCACTCTAGGAAAGGTAATCAAATTTCAAGTTGGAAAAATATAATTTTGTTGATTTCCTCTGCTGTTTAACATAGCGGCAGGTCATTTTTTACCCTTAAGACGACACAAATGTTAAGATGTGGTTGCGCCATTCAATGCCCGCTATTCTGCGGAGGCACTTGCAGTCAAAGGTGTCCTGACAATGTGCGAGTTCCAGGGTGAAGGTTGAGGACTCTGAACTGAACATCAGGATGGAGATGACCAGGCTATTGTAGTTTTGTTTTCAGAGAGAGGGCACGTTGTTTCCAGATGTTGTCTAGGCTTGCATGGCTAAGGCTGCCCGGACAATGTGTGGGTGCATGTCAGGGTTGCTCCTACAGTCAAGTTCGGGTTCTTCCAAGGAAGCAGAACTTAGGAACAACGCAGACATGGTGGGTATCCACAACATGGCAGGTTGGAGGGATTTCAAAGTCACTGAAGGCCTGGATTTTTGTTTGTCCCAGCTGATCAAGAGGCTGAGTTGGTGGGTCGCCTCGTCCATGATTTCACGGGTAAGATGTAAATGTCCATGAGTTCAGCCAGGATCGCAACGCCATCTGCATAGTCCATGTCAGAGAAGCTGAGGTTCCCATAGTTACCACACAACTTATGGGCTGATTCCAGAGGCCGACCCAAAACATCACCGGAGGAGAGGGAGACGGAGCAGTCTTCTAGTCAGACTTCAGAGGCGTGCACACCACCCACCGCTTCCGAGTATATTACTCGCTAATGTCCAGTGCCTAGATGACAAAGTTTACAAAATCAGGGCATGGGTTGCTTTCCAGAGAGACATTAGGGATTGTAACATACTCTATTTCATGAAAACATGGCTCTCTCAGGATATGCTGTTACAGCCACCTGGATTCTCAGTACATAGCACTGACATTAAGAAACATCTCTCCGGGGAGGAGGAGGGCGGGGGTGTATGTTTCATGATTAACGACTCATTTCATAATTGTAACAACATACAGGAACTCAAGTCCTTTTGTTCACCTTACCTAGAATTCCTCACAATGAAATGATGACCGCATTATCTCCCAAGAGAATTCTCTTCGGTTATTGTCACAGCCATGTATATTCCCCCTCCAGTCGATACCACGATGGCTCTAATAATATCCTACGTATACGCTGATTCAGTGAGTGAATTTATAAGGAAGTGTATAGGAGATGTTGTACCCACTGTGACTATTAAAACCTACACTAACCAGAAACCGTGGATAGATGGCAACATACGCGCAAAACTGAAAGCGCGTACCCCCTCATTTAACCATGGCAAGACGACTGGGAATATGGCAGAATACAAACATTAGTTATTCACCTCCGTAAGGCAATCAAACAAGCAACATATCAGTATAGAGACAAAGTGGAGTCACAATTCAACGGCTCAGACACAAGACGTACTTGGCAGGGTCTACAGACAATCACAGACTACAAAAGGAAAACCAGCCATGTCGTGGACACCGACGTCTTCCTTCCAGACAAATTAAACACCTTCTTTGCCCGCTTCGAGGATAATACAGTGCCACCGACGTGGCCAGCTACCAAGGATGCCTGATGGAATTGAAAAGGCGGTGCAGTCATGTTGTCTGTACCTGCTGCTACGCCTAGCTACAGTTTCCCTAGGGCCTCAGTGAATGGTGACTTAATAACTACCTGGATCTCAAAGTCTCAAATCTAATCAAATCAAGGTGTATTGGTTGCAGATGTTATTGCAGGTGCAGCAAAATGCTTGTGTGTCTAGCTCCAACAGTGCAGTAATACCTAGCAAAAAAACCACAAAAACAATAAACATAATCCAGAACAAAATGTATTTAGAAATAGCAGAACGAGTCAGAGACCAGAATAAATATATATGCATATAATGTATATAAATATGTATACACATAATGGTGTATATGAATTGAAAAGGTGTATACAGCAGTAGTTATATAGGATGAGCCATTACTAGAATGCAGCATATACAGTGCATTCGAAAAGTATTCATACCCCTTGACTTTTTCCACATTTTGTTACGTTACTGCCTTATTGTAAAATGTATTGAATTGTTATTTTCTTGCATAAATCTACACACAATACCCCATAATGATGAAGAAAAAACACATTTAGACATTTTTGCTAATGTATTAAAAATAAAACACTGAAATATCACATTTACATAAGTATTCAGACCCTTTACTCAGTACCTTGTTGAAGCACCTTTGGCAGTGTTTACAGCCTTGAGTCTTCTTGGGTATGACAAGATACACCTGTATTTGGGGAGTTTCTCCCATTCTTCTCTGCAGATCCTCTCAAGCCATGTCAAGTTGGATGGGGAACGTCGCTGTACAGCTATTTTCCGGTATCTCCAGAGATGTTTGATCGGGTTCAAGTCCGGGCTATGGCTGGGCCACTCAAGGACCTTCAGAGAAGAATGTACTGAGTAAAGAGTCTGAATATGGACCAGGAGTCCAGGGCACACACTGAATATAGTAAATGCTATATTTCAGTTTATTTATGAAAATTTCTAGAAACCTGTTTTTGCTTTGTCATTATGGGGTATTGTGTGTAGATTCATGAGGGAAAAAACGATTTAATCCATTTTAGAATAAGGCTATAACGTAACAAAATGTGGAAAAAGTCAAGGAGTCTGAATAGTTTCCGAATGCACAGTCTCTAAAGTGCAGGCTAATGTCCAGGGTAGAGTACCAGGTGGTAGCCGACTAGAACAGTGTCTAAGGTTAGTGGTGACTGTTTAACAGTCTGATGGCCTGGACATAGAAGCTGTTTCTCAGTCTCTTGGTCCCAGCTTTGATGCACTGTCTCTGCCTTCTAGATGGTAGCGGGTGAACAGGCTGTGACTCAGGTGGCTGAGGTCCTTGATGATCTTCTTGGCCTTCCTGTGACACTGGGTGCTGTAGATGTCCTGGAGGGCAGGCAGTGTGCCACCACTGATGCTTTGGGCTGACCATGGGAAACTGGGGAATTGATCTGTGGGCTTACAAAAGGGGCCGCCAGTTGTCCATTCCTGTTCTAGATAAAACATAGTTATTATTATTATTATAATACAAAATGCATTTGCAAGTAGACACCTTACAACATTTTTAGTAATAGAAACAAAGAAACATTTTACTTGCTATGACTGACATGTTTTTAAAATTTACATTAGATGAATACACTGACTATAATTAGCTCTGGATAAGAGCAACTGCTAAATTATTAAATATAAATGTGAATGTAAAAGTTAACAAAATGCAAAGCACACTGGGTACGATTATTCGCCTTCTTTTGGGGGCGGAGCTCACTAGCATGCATTTGAAGTGTTAAATATACATTTACATTTTGGTCATTCTGATGACGGTCTATCATCACACCGTAGTGCCATCAGACCTCTGATACCAATGCAGTGTGAAAGGGTATAGAACATTTTTTTTAAAAAAATTACAGGTTTCGAAAGTGTCTTAAGGCCAGTGAAATACAAATCACAAAATACTAAAAGATCATTGAAATACCTATTTCAAATACATGTAACAGAAATTCTGCCCATCTCTCCTTCTGCTACTCGACCGGAACATCATCAAATCACTACTCGTCTATAAAAGTATGTTACCACAACATGCTCACAGACTCACACCGCAATAGACTATTAATAAGGATCACAAACACAACATCTAAAATGATTGGACTCCCTACTCCAAAACTATCCCTGCTGATTGGACTCTGACATTTAAATTTGGCACTGGGCGCTTCATCCCAATAGCACTATTATGAACAATTTCATTTACAGGTAACTGCCAAAATAAAGGAAACCAACATAACGTGTCTTAATAGGGCGTTGGACCACCTCAAGCCTCTAGAACAGCTTCAATGTGCCTTGGCATAGATTCTACAAGTGTCTGGAACTGTATTGGAGGGATGCGACATCATTCTTCCAAGATAAATTACATAATTTGATGTGTTGTTGATGGTGGTGCAAAATGCAGTCTCAGGCACCGCTCCAGAATCTCCCATAAGTGTTCAATTGGGTTGAGATCTGGTGACGGACACTGCCACACGCACACACAGACACTTTAAACCCCCTATTCTCCTTTGAGACCCCTCTTTCATAGTCAGTGACTGGCTGGCCAATAGGCTGGCTAATAGGCTGACTGATTGGCTGACTGACTGGATAGCTAATTGGCTGACTGACTTGCTAATTAGCTGACTGACTGACTGGCTAGCTAATTAGCTGACTGACTGACTGACTGGCAAATAGGCTTAGTGACTGGCAGGCTAATAGTCTGAGTGACTGTCTGACTGTCTAATTGTCTGAATGACTGGCTGGCCAATTGGCTGACTGAGAGGCTGGCTAATAGGCTGACTAAATGACTGGCTAATTAGCTGAATTACTGGCTGGCTAATAGGCTGACTGACTGACTGGCTGGCTGGCTCATGCTGCCAGAAACAACAACAGACTCCTTTCCACCACCAACATTCAAATTGTTAGGATTGTTTTATGCTTTTAATTCCATTTGTTAGGCTAATTCATGCATGCATCTGTGTACACTGTGTTTGGTCTGTGGGTCTGTGTGCGAGAGAGAGAGAGAGATGAAAACAAAAGTGTTTAATGGTCTCCTCTGGGACCAGGCTACAGCCACTAATAACACTGTAATGACTGTCATTACTGTGGTTAAAGAGAAGGTCATCTATAGGTCACTATTACTTGGATGTCACCCAGGTACAAAGCCTCTCTGCATCCAAAATGGCACCCTATTCCCTATATAGTGCATTACCTTTGACCGGAGTCCTATGTGAACTGTATAGGGAATACTGTAGGGTGCTATTTCAGATGTACCGCCTGCTTATGTAACTAAATCAACCTAGCCTTAAATATGAACCGACATTCACACCTTGTCTGCCCAAGGAGTCTTTCTAAACGGAAATGTGATGAGGACCATGAATGAAATCACTGTACAATTTAAATTGAACAAATTAAGAAACGTTTATCTGTGAGCATCGAAATTGAAGCAATTTTCATGGTCATAACATCGAGCAACTTTTTATATTATGGTCTGAAAAAAAGTGCATGCATACCTTTATTGGAAATAGCCCCACAATAATGTATTTATAACTATAGGAGTTGTTTTGTTATTTGCTGCCTCTGACTCATTGGCAGAGAAAAGAGGGGAGAGAAAGAGATTTACAGAGAGACCAGCCAAAACAACAGTGATTGATGTCGCTCTAAATATCAGATGGGAAATATGTTTTTAAGTGGATATGGTCGTGTAGAATTCAGCAGCAAGGTATTCATGAAGAGGCAATTACTTCAAATAGAGCTTTGCGTTTCTCTCTGAATACTTGCGGTGGTGGGTTTTAACCGATTCCTTTTCAACTCCAATAGAACATAGCATCTTGCAGAACCCTCTGTGAGTCATTCTAATGATGTGGACATGTATTGTAAGAGTCCTTTATATATCGTTCTCCTTGCTGGAGATCACAGAGACTCCCTGTTGGCTTCTGCTGGCTCGGTCTTTGAGAGGGAGAGTGGCAGCGGTGCGGGAGGAGTGTCCTAAGCCAACCAGAGCTACAAGATTTTATTTTAACCTTTTCATGCCGACTGCGAATTGTAACATCTGCTCTTTTTAATTGTCATTTTTCTCTTCTTTCTAAAGTAGCATTTATTGTTATTGTTATTGTTGTTGTGATCTCCGTTTACAAGGCTAGATCGTACAAAATCCATTGGAGAGCAAAGCAGGAAGAACTTTAAAATCTCTAAGAGGCAATCATTCAGCCCTAGCTCTCCCAGGATGAGCACAATTACCTTTCCCTCTGCCTCCTAATAATAAACTATGGTGGAGTGTAGGTATGTTGAGTCAGGGAGAGACGGAACAAGAGGGAGAGATGGAGGGAGGGAGAGAGATACAAAGAAAGGGAAAAGGAGATGAGAGGGAGAAGGAGAGAGAGAGGGAGAGCCGGTAGATAGAGGTAGGAGTCTGTTGGGTTGAAGGACGGGAGCAGTGCTAGGGCTTTTCACAGAAAAACCTGGTAGAGCGAACGAGAGAGAAATTAGGGAATAGCTGTTCTTTAAATCAGCTCTAATGGACCCTCCTGTTATGACTGAACCACTGCTAGTTTATCTTCAATTGGATTCGTTCAGCAGTATAAAAAAACACCCATAGTTGGCCTTGATTGCTACAACAACCCAAAAGCACAGTGGACAACAACGCTCACTCACCCATTCAGCCTCCCCAAATACCATACAATCAAGGAAGCCATCACACAGGCTATTTTCCTAAAAACAGGTCCCCCTGTTGTGGCTAACCATCGAGAGTAGCAGAGAAAGTGGAGCGGGAACGGGGCTTTTGAGTCGTTGGGAATTGACACAGGCAGCACCAGTTGGTATAAATGGACTGGAGCCAACACAGAAACACTTCTGGGCAGATCATATCAGAGACAGAGATGTTCTTTTATCCACATAAAAAGGAACCGGGATTCAGTGTAAAATCTAGCCGAGGTACAAACAGTAAACTACATAAATATTTATATATTTATGTAAATAAGGGACTGTAGGGAAACAGAGGAAGGGTGGGAAGTGGAAATGGAGGGAGGGTTGTTAGTGGTTGTGTAGGTGGGCGGCGGGAGAGAGAAAATGAGGTGGTGGGGAGGTATCTTCAGGAGTAAGGGACCGAAGTTAATCGGCTGAATTAACAAGGATGTTTTGCTGGGTTCAGTGCATGCAGAAGCAGGGAAATTGTTAAGAAAGCAAATAACATCCGCGGCTTAACCGTATGGAAGTAGCGAACGGCGGGCACAAACGACTGGAATAATTGGAAGATAGTGAGACATCCGCTTAAGCAGGCGTTTTAGTGCAGCTTGACAGCTGCGAATTACAAGGGTGGCTGATGTGATGTGGTGGAGCAACCAGAGCTACAACTTCGCTGTGTCCTAGTGTCACAGGAAATGGGTAGCAAAATAATACTCACATCCTCTATAGGTTAAACCACATACCCAGTCTTCTTTAAAGGGAATTTTGACTAACTAGTGGTACATCGACTGACTAGTAGTACATCGAATGCTGCTAGTCAGTTGAAACGTAGAATGTGTCATATTCCTTTCTCATCTTACCTTATGGAATATTTGTACTGGTACATTCTTATGAGGGGAAAAGCTTTTCTCCTTTCATGACCTTTGCAGTGTACACCACAGGTACAGTGCTTGTTTTGTTTGGTTTAATGGTTAGTGAAAACGAAGGAAATTAAAAAATGAAAAGGTGCACTGCTCCTGTTCTCCTCTCCTCCACCTGAGGTTTTTCTCATCTCACCTCTGCTCTGGCAGACAGACTCATCTTGATTGACAGGGAGAGAGGATGCACAGACCCGCTTTGAACATACTGTACCACCACTATACAGCTCTGGAGAGAGTGACAGAGAGAAAGTATCTCGACTTCTGCTGAAGTCAGCCCCTCTCCTTGTTCGGGCGACGTTCGGTGATCGACGTCACCGGCTTTCTAGCCATCGCCACTCCATTTTTCCTATATCCATTTGTCTTGTCTTGCTTCTATACACACCTGGTTTACATTTCCCCAATTAAGCTACTTGTATTTAACCTTCTGTTTCCAATCATGTTTTGTGTGTAATTGTTTTCATGTTATTTTTATGTTCCGTTTTTGAGTTTGTTTGGTTCATGTAGTGCTCTCGTTTTTGGAACTGTAATAAAAGTGCTGTTCATTGTATCTGCTCTCCTGCACTTGACTTCGCCTCCAATACACCATCCTGACAGAATTACACACCTTCAATGGAGTCAGCAGGAGGAGGTACCCCGGTTAGAGGAGTCGAGGAGCGCATCCAGGAATATTCGGCCATGTTACAACATCTTGGTGCTATGATGGATCACATTGTCCAGACCATGGACCGCTGGGAGAGACAGGAAGTCTCTCCAGTGCCTCGACCAGTACAACCGGGGTTATCTCCATCTATTCCATCCGGAGAGAGTTCCAGTGGGATGCGTCTCTCTCTTCCTAGGCTGTATGATGGAACAGCAACACAGTGCCAGGGATTCTTGATACAACTGGACCTTTACCTGGCCACTGTGCACCCAGCTCCCTCAGGAGGGGAGAGAGCGGCCGCCCTCGTCTCCTGTCTCACAGGAAGAGCGCTGGAGTGGGCAAACGCCGTGTGGAGAGAAGGAGACGCAGCGCCAGACCATTTCGAGGAGTTCACCCGTCGCTTCAGAGCCGTCTTCAACCATCCACCTGAGGGCAGAGTGGCAGGGGAGAGGCTCTTCCATCTGAGACTGGGGACGAGGAGCGCCCAGGACTTCGCCCTGGAATTCCGGACCTTCGCCGCCGGAGCAGGCTGGAACGACAGGGCCCTCATCGACCATTATCGATGCAGCCTACGAGAGGACGTCCGACGTGAACTGGCCTGCAGGGATGCCACCATTTCCTTTGACCAACTGGTGGATTTGTCCATCCGGTTGGATAACCTGCTGGTTACCCGCAGACGTCCAGAGGGGGCTCTGTCAGTTCCATCATCCAGCACTCCTGCTCCGGTGCCCATGGAGGTAGGAGGGGCTGCCCATAGGGAGACTGGAGGAGGAGCCATCACGTGTGCCATCTGTGGCCGCAGAGGACACACTGCCGGAAACAGGCAGGGCACTCTGGCGTCACCTCAGGTGAGTTTTCACCACACTCATCCAGAGTCCTCTGTTGATCAACTGTTTGTGCCCGATTGTTTCCCTGAGTTTTCCCTAAATTCCCAGCATAAGGCGCTCGGGAATTTTATCGACAGAGCATTAGCCAATAGGTTAGGGATCCCCATTTTTCCTATAGTTAGACCCTTACCGGCACACACTCTAGATAGTCGACCATTAGGGTCCAGGCTAATCAAGGAGGCCACCATCTCCTTGGCCATGGTTATGCAGGGGAATCATGTTGAGAGAATCTTTCTCATTGACTCTCCTGCGCTTCCTGTGGTACTAGGCCTTCCTTGGTTGGCTCTACATATTTCCTGGCAACAGAGGGCTCTCACGGGGTGGTCACGAGAGTGCTCAGGGAGGTGTGTACGGGTTTCCGTTGGTGCTACTATGGTGGAAAGTCCAGACCAGGTCTCCACCATGCACATCCCCCCAGAATATGCCGATTTGGCTCTCGCCTTCTGTAAGAAGAAGGCGACTAAATGAGCACCTCATCGAGGGGGGGATTGTGCGATAAATCTCCTGGCAGACGCTGCGCTTCCCAGGAGTCACGTGTATCCCCTGTCGCAAGCGGAGACAGTGGCTATAAATACGTCTCTGAATCGGTACATTCGGCCCTCTACTTCACCCGCCTCCTCGAGTTTCTTTTTTGTGAAGAAGAAGGATGGAGGTTTACGCCCGTGCATTGACTATAGAGGTCTCAATTAAATCATGGTGAAGTATAGTTACCTGCTACCTCTTGAGTCAATGCATGGGGTGCGCTTCTTCACAAAACTGGATCTCAGGAGTGCGTATAACTTGGTGCGTATCAGGGAGGGAGACAAGTGGAAGACAGCGTTCAGTACCACCACAGGGCATTATGAGTACCTAGTCATGCCGTATGGGTTGATGAATGCTCTGTCAGTTTTCCAATCCTTTGTAGACGAGATTTTCAGGGACCTGCACGGGCAGGGTGTAGTGGTGTAGATCAATGACATTCTGATTTACTCGGCTACATGCGCCGAGCATGTGTCCTTGGTGGGCTAGGTACATGGACGACTGTTGGAGCATGACCTGTATGTCAAGGCTGAGAAATGCCTGTTCTTTCAGCAGGTCATCTACTTCATCGCATTTCCACATCAGGGGTGGAGATGGCGAGTGACCGCATTGCAGCCGTGCGTAATTGGCCAACTCCCACCACGGGAAAGAAAGTGCAGCGATTTTTAGGGTTTGCCAATTACTGCCTGAGATTTATCCGGGGTTTTGGCCAGGTTGCTGCGCCCATTACCTCATTGCTGAAGGGGGGTCCTGTAAGGTTGCGGTGGTCGGCTGAGGCGGACAGAGCTTTTGGGCAACTAAGAGCTCTGTTTACTTTGGCTCAAGTGCTGGCCCATCCGGATCCCTCTTTGGAATTCATAGTGGAGGTGGACGCGTCCAAGGCTGGGATAGGAACCGTGCTCTCACAGCGCTCGAGCACGCCACTGAAACTCCGCCCCTGTGCTTTCTTCTCGAAGAAGCTCAGCTCAGCGGAGCGTAACTATGATGTGGGGGACTGGGAGTTGTTGGCAGTGGTTAAAGCGTTGAAAGCGTGGAGACATTGGCTTCAGGACGCTAAACACCCTTTTCTCATCTGGACTGACCACTGCAACCTGGAGTACATCCGGGCAGCGAGGAGACTGAATCCTCGTCAGGCAAGGTGGGCCATGTTCTTTACCCGTTTTGTGTTTACCCTGTCTTTACAGACCAGGTTCCCAGAATAAGAAGGCAGACGCACTGTCCCAGCTGTATGACACAGAGGAGCGGCCCATGGATCAGACTCCCATACTCCCGGCCTCCTGCTTGGTAGCGTCGGTCGTGTGGGATCTGGATGCGGACATTGAGCAGGCTTTACTTACAGAGCCCGCTGTAAGTGTCCCGTTGGGTGTGTGTATGTTCCGTCTGCTGTCCGTGACCAGTTGATCTCTTGGGCCCCACACGTCTGCCTCCTCTGGTTATCCGGGGATCGGTCAGACGGTGCGCTGTCTGACTGGGAAGTACTGGTGGCCCACTTTGGCTAAGGACGTGGCGTTTTATGTTTCCTACTGCTCGATGTGTGCCCAGTGTAAGGCTCCGAGACACCTACCCAGAGGTAAGTTACATCCCTTACCCGTTCCACAACGACCTTGGTCACATCTGTCAGTGGATTTCCTAACGGATCTTCCCCCCTCACAGGGAAATACCACGATCCTGGTCGTTGTGGATCATCCTGTCGTCTCCTCCCTTTGCCTGATCTCCCTACGGCCCTGCAGACTGCGGAGGCCTTGTTTACATATGTCTTCCGGCACTACGGGGTGCCTGAGGATAGAGTGTCTGATCGGAGTCCCCAGTTCATGTCGAGAGTTTGGAAGGTGTTCATGGAACGTCTGGGGGTCTCGATTAGCCTTACCTCAGGTTTTCACCCCGAGAGTAACGGGCAGGTAGAGAGAGTCAACCAGGATGTGGGCAGGTTTCTGCGGTCCTACTGCCAGGACCGGCAGGGGGAGTGGGCAGCGTTTGTGCCCTGGGCCGAAATGGCAAAGAACTCTTCCACTAACTCCTCCACTAACCTCTCCCCCTTTCAGTGCGTATTGGGGTACCAGCCGGTTCTGGCACCGTGGCATCATGGTCAGACTTAGACTCCTACGGTGAACAACTGGTTTAGGAGCACGGAGGAGCCATGGGAGGCCACTCGTATCCATCTCCAGCGAGTCGCGCGGACCGTCACCGCAGTGAGACCCCGGTGTTCGCACCGGGGGACCGGGTCTGGCTCTCGACCCATAACCTGCCCCTCCGCCTACCCTGCTGGAAGCTGGGTCCGCGGTTTGTGGGGCCATTTAAAGTCCTGAGGAAGGTGAACGAGGTATGTTATTGTTGTGGGGTTTTTATGAATAATGACTAAATGATGTATACATTAGCTTAGAATTATAACTAAACAGAATACTACTCTGTTACTGTATGAATCTTATTATAATCATAATACTGAATATAAGGTGTGTAGTTTTAGTCAAGAATTAGAACAAGGACTTTCTGTTCCTTGTTAGAAATGAATGGAGCTATCGTCAGACAGGCTGGAATACTATGTTCCTTACAGGACATTCTGTCCCTACCCAGGGAGGGGAGAGACCTTGGGCTTGTAGTAGATTGTTTAACAGGTGGCAGACAATGTGAGAAGGCTTGTGAACTATATTGCCATTGTATCTGAGAGGAGGAGGGACATTTGACGAAATGTGAGGTATATAAACCAATGTACATGGTATTATGACCAGAGCTCTCGGGAATAAACGCTACTGATTAATTTTGAGACTGATCTT
Source organism: Oncorhynchus clarkii lewisi (assembly GCF_045791955.1). Taxonomy (NCBI): domain Eukaryota; kingdom Metazoa; phylum Chordata; class Actinopteri; order Salmoniformes; family Salmonidae; genus Oncorhynchus; species Oncorhynchus clarkii. The sequence goes on from NC_092166.1 coordinate 66,975,684, forward strand.
TGTCTATTTTATGCAAATAAGAACATTACAAATTCTTAGAAACGGACAAAGTGTTTTGCTTTGTTACAATTGAATTGGTTGATGAACATATAGGAATTAACCTCTTTCAGCTAGGGGGCACTATTTTTTTTAAATAACATTCCCAAAGTAAACGGCCTATATCTGCGGCCCATATACTAGAATATGCATATAATTGACAGATTAGGATAGAAAACTCTAAAGTTTCCAAAACGGTCAAAATATTGTCTGTGAGTATAACGGAACTGATATTGCAGGCGAAAACCTGAGGAAAATCAAACCAGGAAGTTGCTTCTATTTTGAAAGCTCCATGTTCCATAGCCTGCCTTCGCTCCATTTAAAGGGATATCAACCAGATTCCTTTTCCTATCGCTTCCTCAAGGTGTCAGTCTTTAGACATAGTTTCAGGCTTTTATTTTGAAAAATGAGAAAAAACGATAACATAGCGTCAGGTGTTCGTATGAGTTTTGCTTGCGCAACAGAGCTTGGGCAGCCATTGTCTCTCCCTCTCCTACTGAAAGAGACAGTCGCGGTTGACGTATTATCAATTTTTTTTATTCTAAAAAACGTTTGACATGTTTCTGTGGACATTACGGATACTATTTGGAATTTGTCTGCGTTGTTGGCTCGAGTCTGTGGATTTCTGAATATAACGCGCCATACAAACGGAGGTATTTGGATATAAAAATAAACTTTATGGAACAAAAGGAACATTTATTGTGTAATTGGGAGTCTCGTGAATGAAACATCCGAAAATCATCAAAGGTAAGCGATTAATTTTATTGGTTTTCTGATTTTCGTGACCAAGCTACTTTGATGCTAGGTGTTCATAATGTTTGTCTAGTGATCGATAAACTTACAAACGCTTGGATTGCTTTCGCTGTAAAGCATATTTTCAAAATCTGAAACGAGACGTGGATTAACAAAGAGCTAAACTGTGTTTTGCTATATTGCACTTGTGATTTCATGAATATAAATATTTTTAGTAATATTATTTGAATGTGGCGCTCTGCAATTCAGCGGTTGTTGATGACAATTATCCCGCTAACGGGATGGGTAGCGTCAAGAAGTTAAAGAAGCACACACATAGTCAGGCAGGAGAGCAACTATAGTAACGGTAAAGAGCACATAGAAATATATACACCTAGATTGTGAGAATATACTGTAGAACATAACTATAGTAATTGGATAGCGGTAGAAATGAACACACACAGAAGGCAAAAAGCACATACACATAGAAGAAGGTGAGACAGAAAAAGGATAAGTGGAACCCCAGGACAGGGGGCAGCGGTCGTTTTACACACACAGAGAGAGAGACAGCGAGACAGAGAGAGAGAGACAGAAATCGAATATTTATTGCTACTCTAGGGAAAGTCAGGAAAGATTTAACCGAACTAGGACAGGATTTAGCAAACTTATTGAGAAAGGGAATAGAGGTAGAGAAAGGGAGAAAGTCGAGAGAAGTGTATAAAGACAGTCAAAAGAAGGTGTAGATAGTCAAGGGAAACAGCAGGTCGAGGGTTAAATACCGGGCTGTCTGAATCCCGGAAAAGAAGGTTACAAGATAAGGGGACATACAGAGAAAACGAGAGAGAGAGAGTAAGGAGAATCCTCGCTGGGGAAAAGCGTGGACCTTTAAATTAGGGCTATTTTCTGGGAATTGTCTCGGTGCCGGAGTTTGCGACTACAGACAATTATAATAATAGGGTTGTTGGCAGGGAGGCTCCGTCATTCCAATAGTGATGGTGGTTCAGTGGTTAAATAGCTGCCTTCTAAGCTTGAGACCCGAGTTCGATTCCTGATAAATGCTCTGACTAAAATGGTTGTTTTTGATTGTAATTAACCTATTTGTATGTTTTGCCTGGAAAGATACGGTGGCTAGTGTTTGTATAAGATATAAACTGAACGTTTTAATTGATTGTTTATGCTAAAACTAGCAACAAAATTGCTAGGTGGGCATCACTGGTTGATGGCGCTCACTGGGCTATATTGGGCTATAAGAGAGGGAGGTCTGAATAGTTGAATCGTAAAAGTTTTGTAATAGTTCCCAGTTATTGATTTTGGTTTGATAGTTTAGGTAACACCAGTGAAATTTAACAGGAAGATAAGGTATACTAACATTATAATCTGTTTCCATTACGTGGACAGGTCCGTAAAGTGGATTGCAGGTTGAGTTTATTTTATTTTAAAAGGTACAGTGCACGTTTATCACAGTTATGTGTGTCTAATGGCAGGGTATTCCTATTAAGCATTTTGGGGAGACTGTTTGAAGAGAGACTGAACGGGTTTTATATATAACCATTGAAGAAATTTAAAACTAATGATTTGAGGGAGTACAATACAATTATCATAATTATTAGGTTCTGTTCTTAGTAAACGTTTGGGTTTGAGGGATTTCCATTTTTCCCCAGAGACAAGATATCTTAAAACCTGTTGCGACGAGCAAACCCGTATCCGGGAGCGTAATTATAGCCTCAAGCTCATTACCATTACGCAACGTTAACTATTCATGAAAATCGCAAATGAAATGAAATAAATATATTGGCTCACAAGCTTAGCCTTTTGTTAACAACACTGTCATCTCAGATTTTCAAAAAATGTTTTTCAACCATAGCTACACAATAATTTGTGTAAGAGTATTGATAGCTAGCATAGCATTAAGCCTAGCATTCAGCAGGCAACATTTTCACAAAAACAAGAAAAGCATTCAAATAAAATAATTTACCTTTGAAGAACTTCGGATGTTTTCAATGAGGAGACTCTCGGTTAGATAGCAAATGTTCAGTTTTTCCAAAAAGATTATTTGTGTAGGAGAAATCGCTCCGTTTTGTTCATCACGTTTGGCTGAGAAAAAAACCCTGAAAATTCAGTCATTACAACGGCGAACTTTTTTCCAAATTAACTCCATAATATCGACAGAAACATGGCAAACGTTGTTTAGAATCAATCCTCAAGGTGTTTTTCACATATCTATTCGATGATAAATCACGCGTGGCCGTTTGGTTTCTCCTCTGAACCAAATGGTAAAATGCACGCACCTGGAGATTACGCAATAGTTTCGGCGGAGGACACCCAGCGGACACCTGGTAAATGTAGTCTCTTATGGTCAATTTTCCAATGATATGCCTACAAATACGTCACAATGCTGCAAACCCCTTGGGAAACGACAGAAAGTGTAGGCTCATTCCTTGCGCATTCACAGCCATATAAGGAGACATTGGAACACAGCGCCTCCAAAATTTGTGGCATTTCCTGTTTGAAATTTCATCTTGGTTTCGCCTGTAGCATCAGTTCTGTGGCACTCACAGATAATATCTTTGCAGTTTTGGAAACGTCAGAGTGTTTTCTTTCCAAAGCTGTCAATTATAGGCATAGTCGAGCATCTTTTTGTGACAAAATATCTTGTTTAAAACGGGAACGTTTTTCATCCAAAAATGAAATACTGCCCCCAGAGGTTTAAGAGGTTAAAGGGGTACACTCACATATGGAATATTAGGAGTTTTATTTTCTGAGTTTTAATTAAACACGTGAATTCTTTAGATAAAGGGTTCTTTAATATGTCTAATATAGTATGGAGCACGACTGTAAAAGGGTGGTGTAACCATGACTTCTATCATGGCTTTCCCTTTCCCTTCCCAGCCATAATGAATTTGTGGTCATTTGTGATACTGATTTCAAGGTAAATTAATTATGATGGAGTTTATAGCTCTTGGACATAATTGTAGTTTGAACCACAGAGGAGAAAGTGGAATTGAGACAGGGCAAATTATGGGGAGTGGGGAAATAGACTCTAGTGAGGAAGAGGTTCAGGATTCTGTTGTAAACACTGACTGTGAAGGTTTCGAATGGGCTACTATTGATTTGGTATTACAACAGGAACAGAAATAGGGGAAGATATGGTACATTGAGGTTTGGACAGGACATATTTTAAGCAAATAGAGCAGGAAAATACATTGAGATAGAAAAATTGTGATTTTATAAGCATTAAGATTATTTATGAAAATAAATAAGTTGCAGTTCTTAGGGATGGTAAATTACTGTAGATAATGTATCCCACACTATGCAACATATATTAAATTATTGATGAGAATGACTTAAGGTTAACCCATGTTATTGTTACATAAAATACAGTGGACTCCCGAAGGAGAGATTTTATTAGTATAGAAAGCACATGATATGGTTAGCATTCGTTTTGGCTTCATTTGATCATTAGAATATATTTTTTAAATAGTATAAAGTGGACAGGGATATATGACATCTGTGGTGATTCAGGATTATTGATAGGATCGAGATAGGTTAATTAACCTATGTAAGGACTTAGAAATTGCCACCATAGACATGTTTTTTTTCAAAAAATCCATGAGTTCAGATAAAGCCAAACAGTGAGACACTTAGTTAATATTTGGAAACACCTATTTGTTACTGACTGTTATGAGAAAGAGCTACAGACAGATAGGAGAAAGGGCAGACAGAGGAGCCCTCCCCGCACTGCTGAGATCTTGAATATTTGAGAGCAGAGAAGAAGAGAAGGTTTAGAAGGGGGGCCAGGAAATGAGCAAGATAGGAGTGACAACGAAATAGTAGCATTGACTTGTGTCTGTGAAATAAGAATTAAAGGAATTAAATTCCTCTAACAGTTATAGATTACAGCTTCCCTCTGATTATCGTATTAACCCCTCGTTCCATGTTTCTCTCCTCAGGCCGGTGGTGGCTGGTCTGCTCCAGGAATCTGAGGTGCGGAAGGTCCCTCCGCCCCTTTTGGACATCAAGGGGACCCCGGCGTACATTGTTCGTTCCATCCTGGATTCGAGGTGTCAGGTGGGGGGCCTTCAGTACCTCGTGGAGTTGGAGGGGTATGGGCCGGAGGAGAGGTGCTAGGTTCCGGTTGCAGATGTTTTGGATCCTGAACTTCTGCGTGAGTTTCACCGTCGTTGGCCGGATCGCCCTGCACCTCGTCCTCTGGGTCGTCCTCGAGGCCGGTGTCGGCGCGCCACTGGAGCCGCGCATCCGGGGGGGGGTTTAACCCTCTTGTTTCCCATCATGTTTTGTGTGTAATTATTTTCATGTTAGGTAGTGTTAGTTTACGCGCTCTACTTTTATGTTCTGTTTTTTGAGCGCGTTTGTTTCATGTTTCATGTAGTGCTCTCGTTTTTGGAACTATAATAAAAGTGTGCCTGTTCATTGTATCTGCTCTCCTGCACCTGACAGAAAGAGAGGGAAAGTGAGAAAGGAAGAGCTAGAGAAGAAGAGACTAATTGAGGAGTCCATAAACACATACAACTTCTTCTGGGCAAATTGGAAAAACCTAAAAAAAAATCGAAACAATAGGAATTAGCGATACAAATGGTGACATATGGACAACCCATTTTAAAACACTAAAACACCGTTCAAATTGATGCAAACACAGAACAATACCAAATTCATGAGAAGTTGAATGGATTAGAAAAGGCTATAAAAGGACAATCAATTACTGACAAGGAACTCTATAAAGAAACTTCAGGCCCTCAAATTTTAAATAGCATGTGGACCTGATGGCATCCTAAATTAGATGCTCAAATTCACTAGTGCAAAATGTAAATTGGCTAAAATAAAATTTGATCCTCAGAGTACGCTATTTCCATGACATCTGGAATCAAGGACTCATAACCCCAAACTTTAAGAATTTGACTAACAATTACAGAGGCATTTGTGTGAACAGTAACCTGGGGAAGGTTTTCTGTAGTGTCAAAAATGTAAGAGTTCTAAACTTCCTTAATAAGCACAATGTCTTGAGTAAAAGCCCATTTGGATTTATACCAAAACCTCGCACGACTGATCATATTCACACCCTACACACCCTGGTAAATAAACATGTCAACCAAAATAATACCAAAATGTATGCTTGCTTTATCAACTTCCAATAAGCATTTGATTCTATTTGGCATACAGGACTGTTCTACAAAGTTATTGAAAGCGGTGTAGGGGGTAAAACATATGACATAATTAATTGAATGTATACTGGCAATACGTGCAGCATCAAAATTGGCAAGAAAATAACAGAATTCTTTAACCAGGGGTGGGGCCTTCGCCAGGGTTGCAATCTGAGCCCTGCACTATTCAATATATGAATTGGCCACTATTCTATAAAAATCCTCCGCCCCTGGTGTTAGTCTCCACAATTCAGAGGTTAAATGCCTGCTCTTTGCAGATGACCTATGCCTGCTGTCACCCATAGCAAATGGCCTACAGCAGAGCCTGGACCTGCGAGAGCAGTACTGCCAGACCTTGGCCCTGGCAGTAAACCCACAAAATACTAAAATAATGATTTTCCAGATCTCAGGGAATTAGACCAAAGTTCTCAATTGGTACAAAATATATAGAGTACTGCACACACTACAATTACTTAGTTTTAAAAATAAGCTCACCTGGACTCCTTAATGATAGGGTGAATTGAGAAAGCACCCAGGGCATTCTACAACATTAAAAAACTAATTCAAATTAAAATATCTATTACAATTTGGCTAAAACTAACTGAATGTATCATTGAACCAATTACACTTGATGGCAGCGAGGTGTGGAGTCCACTTGCAAAACAAGATTTCACCCAATGGGACAAACACCCCATTGAAACTCTGCATGCAGAGTTCTGTAAGATTCTCCGACATGTCCAGAGGAAAACTACAAGCAATGCATACAGGGCAGAATTAGGCCTATATCCACTAATAATAAAAACTCAAAAAAGAGCAATTAACTTTTAAAAATATAGTGACCCCCTCTCATATCATTACCAAGCCCTGCAATAAGAGCTGAGCAAAGAAAAGAGTCTGTTGCGACGACCAAACCCGGATCCGGGATTCTATTTATAGACCTAAGCTCATTACCATAACGCAACGTTAACTATTCATGAAAATCGCAAATGAAATGAAATAAATATGCAAGCTCTCAAGCTTAGCCTTTTGTTAACAACACTGTCATCTCAGATTTTCAAAATATGCTTTTCAACCATAGGAAAACAATCATTTGTGTAACAGTAGCTAGCTAGCGTAGCATTTAGCGTTAGCATTAGCGTTAGCATTAGCGTTAGCATTTAGCAGGCAACTATCACAAAAACAAGTAAAGCCTTCAAATAAAATAACTTACCTTTGAAGAACTTCTGATGTTTTCAATGAGGAGACTCTCAGTTAGATAGCAGATGCTCCGTTTTTCCAAAAAGATTCTTTGTGTATTAGAAATAGCTCCGTTTTGTACATCACATTTGGCTACCAAAAAAAAAAAAAAAAAAAAATAAAAAAAACGAAAATTCAGCCCTCAAAACGCGAACTTTTTTCCAAATTAACTCCATAATATCGACTGAAACATGGCAAACGTGGTTTAGAATCAATCCTCAAGGTGTTTTTCCACATATCTCTTCAATGATATATCCTTCGTGGAAGCCTGGTTTCTCCTTGCTCTCAAATGGAAAAATAATTGCACCTGGCTTTACGCTCCAATTTCGACGCAGGGACACCAGGCGGACACTTGGAAAATGTAGTCTCTTATGGTCAATCTTCCAATGATATGCCTACAAATACGTCACAATGCTGCTAACACTTTGGGGGAACGACAGAAAGTGTAGGCTCATTCCTTGCGCAATCACAGCCATATAAGGAGACAATGGAAAACAGAGCTTCAGAAATTCTGCTCATTTCCTGGTTGATGCATCATCTTGGTTTCGCCTGTAGAATGAGTTCTGGGGCACTTACAGACAATATCTTTGCAGATTCTGAAACTTCAGAGTGTTTTCTTTCAAAAACTGTCAAGAATATGCATAGTCGAGCATCTTTTCGTGACAAAATATCGCGCTTAAAACGGGAACGTTTTTTATCCAAAAATGAAATAGCGCCCCTAGAGATCAAAGAGGTTAACAAACCTGTTCTACTAACACACTGAAGCCTAAGGACCAGAACATCCAATCAATCAGAATAAAATAAATGACAACACAGTGAAAACAAAACTACATTACTTATTGGGAAACACAAGCACAAAGAAAAATGCAGTGCTACAGTGGGGCAAAAAAGTATTTAGTCAGCCATCAATTGTGCAAGTTCTCCCACTTAAAAAGATGAGGCCTGTAATTTTCATCATAGGTACACTTCAACTATGACAGACAAAATGAGAAAGAAAAAATCCAGAAAATCACATTGTACGATTTTTTATGAATTTATTTGCAAAGTATGGTGGAAAATAAGTTTTTGGTCACCTACAAACAAGCAAGATTTCTGGCTCTCACAGACCTGTAACTTCTTCTTTAAGAGGCTCCTCTGTCCTCCACTCGTTACCTGTATTAATGGCACCTGTTTGAACTTGTTATCAGTAAAAAAGACACATGTCCACAACCTCAAACAGTCACACTCCAAACCACAGCAGAACCCAAGACAGAGCTGCATTTCCTGACAAAATGTAAAAAATATAAAACAATTAGAGTGTCATTTCCCATCATTTGAAACCCTTACTCAAGGTTTCTATTTCTCTGATGAGGCTACCTGTCCTGTTGGGGCAGGATGCAGAGAGCAGTGGATTGGCAGTGCACTAGATTGCTGCCTGCCATAAGATGAGGGACAGTGTCTGACAGACCAACCAACCTGCACATGTCCTATATGCCATTTTTTATATATATTTTTTTAACCTTTATTTAACTAGGCAAGTCAGTTAAGAACAAATTCTTATTTTCAATGACAGCCTAGTGGGTTAACTGCCTGTTCAGGGGCAGAACGACAGATTTGTACCTTGTCAGCTCAGGGGATTTGAACTTGCAAGCTTTCGGTTACTAGTCCAACTCTCTAACCACTAGGCTACCCTGCCGCCCCAGTTCAGTATATGTTCAGTGTATGGTTATTTTTACCCTTGGTTGTTGTTGTTACTATTGTCCCATTGACAATATTGATTATTATTATAAATTATGTTAATATTGTAAATCTCCAAAGCAAGCTTTGGCAACATGTACATTGTTACGTCATGCCAATAAAGCAAACAGAATTTTAAAAAATTGAGAGAAAGAGAAAGACAGATAATTAGAGAAAATAAGACAGAGAGAGAGAGAGATTCACCCATATCTACTGGGTGAAATACCACAGTGTGCCATCACAGCAGCAAGATTTATGACCTGTTGCCACAAGAAAAAGGCAACCAGTGAAGAACAAACATGATTGTAAATACAACCCATATTTATGTTTAATTATTTTCCCCTTTTGTACTTTTACTATTTGAACATCGTTATAAGATTGTATATATACAGTACATAATATGACATTTGAAATGTCTCTATTATTTTGGAACTTCTGTGAGTATAATGTAATGTTTTTCCTAGCCACCGTGCTTCTACACCTGCATTGCTTGCTGTTTGGGGTTTTAGGCTGGGTTTCTGTACAGCACTTTGTGACATCAGCTGATGTAAGAAGAGCTTTATAAATACATTGATTTGAACATCACATTACAAGCTATTTAAATCCCAACATCAAATTTAAACTTTAAACCAGCTGCCTCCATACAATAGTGTTTTTAATAAGTTTAGTCTTTAGGGACTACCATCCATCCCTCTCTACCATTATTCTCTCTCCATTTCCCCTCTATCAGTGGCCCATCTCAAGGTGGATTCCAGCTCGTTTCCCAGCTTCTAGCTGAATGTCCTCCCCTCCATTTCTCTCTGCCTCTCTCTCCCAGGCTCCTTGTCTCTCTTTCTGCCTGGTGAGACTGGAGGCCTCCTGCTGCTCTGTTGAGAGAGAGCGAGAGAGAGAGCGAGCAAGCACGAGAGAGAGCAAGCAAGCGTGAGAGAGAGAGCGAGAGAGCGAGCAAGCGAGCGAGAGAGAGAGCGAGCGAGAGCGAGAAAGAGAGAAAGCTTTTGCATTTTAAATAATCTTTATTGGGTCTGGGAACCCGCAGGACAATAAAAACTCATACAAAACCATAGTTACACATCAATTAAAAACACAACACCAAATCCTCCCATACACTAACTAAACACAACAGACTCTGAATACCCCATATACTCATAAACAGATCAATATTGTTAACCAGTTTGTAATAGGCTGTCCCGAGGCTGCCAGAGTTTCAGACTAGCACAGAATAGACACCCTTCCCCAACTGTCGGATCCAGGTGTACCAGATGCATATTTGTGGCTATGGCTCCATGTATTATCCTCCATTGGAGGTCAGCTGTCCTCTTTTCAATAGGCAGTATGTGAAAAAGAGGCTCTTCGAAAAGCCACAACCCCTGGTGGTGTGACGGCCTTGCAGGACTTGACAAGAACTCTCCAAGCCTGCATAACAGACTCATAAAATGGAGTCAGGCTAGGCAAATCACCCCCCTCCAGCTTTAAGAGGAAAAGGTGCTTGTCTAAGCCCAAACAGCCCGCTCTCCTCATCAATGTGTAGGCTGTGTCGACCCAGCTAGAACAGTCACTGTACAACAGTCTCTGGGCTGCTTGAAGCCAGAAAGCCATGATCCTGAAAGAATTGCCCACCCTCGTGCAGTGGCAGATACAGGGCTGCAGCTTTAATCCAGTGTTGTCCAGACCAGAAGAAATTGACAAAGGTCCTCTGAAGCTCTTGTATCAGTGGCTGTAAAATCATTAGTCTGTGCCACAGGGTAGAGGCAGCAAGATTATTAGCTACCAGTACCCTTCCCCTATAAAACAGCTGGGGCAGCACCCATTTCCACCTTGACAGTCTGGCACACCCTTTCTCCACTACACCCTCCCAAAACATGACATCATGTAACAACTTAACATTAAAATACCAGTAAGGTGATGACCTTCGTGGACAGGACAAGTGAACATCAACAATAACAATATGGTGATCAGAGAAACCCACAGGAGTAATATCACACCTTCCAACCCTACTACAGTAGTGCTCAGATACATACAACCTGCCTAACCTTGCTGCACTGACACGACCTTCATTAACTTTTAGCCATGTGTACTGCCTAACTTTTGCATTCCTTACTCTCCACACATCAGAAAGCTCAAACTCAGTTAATAAACCAAACAGACAAGTGGATGACCGCAGGTGTGGTTCTTCAGCAGAGTGGTCAACGGTCGAATCTACTGTTCAATTCCAGTCCCCCCCTAAAACCATACACCCCTCTTGGTCACACTGTCTTAGGGTTTCCTTTTTTTTTAATCAAACACAGCAATACGCTCTGTACCCTCATTAGGAGCATAAACATTCAAAAAAAACAGAAAAAACTCATAACATCCACCTTGACCAATAAAACCCATCCCTTGACAATCTCTGTTGTAGATACCACAGTCACCCCTAAGCCTGAGGAAAACAAATTTGCCACCCCAGCACTGAAATTCGTACCATGACTGAGTTTATGCTGCCCCTCCCACCACATACCCCAGTCGACCTCATTAGCCTCATCACTATGTGTCTCCTGTAGGAAAACTACATTATGCCTTTTCTGTTTTATTACTTCTAATACCCAAGCCCTCTTATTCCTGTCCCTTCCCCCATTAATATTGAGAGAACCTACCCTTAGTACCTCCATATAGAAAAGAGAAAGGAAAAGTAGAAGAAACCGCAGAGAAACCAAAGAGAAAAAAGACACCCTATGAGACATGATGATCATCATTATTTGAATTTTCTCTTAACCTGACCACGTTTCCCACCACCTTTTGCTGCTGTGACAGCAGTAACAAATTTCCTCAAGCGAAAACACTTCTTCTCACTCAACTGGTCTAACCCCACCGTCTTCTGTAACATCACAGCTGACCTCACAAAGGTATCAACATAAAAAAAAAAATCTGCCAATTTGACAGATTTTCCAAAAGTCTGATCCAGGAACCCATTTACCTCCTCTAGATTGTAAATTGAGTCGTCACCAGCTGCTATCTTATCAATAGAGATATCAATATCCTTCTCCTGATCCTCCTCAACTGAGGCCACAGACCCCTGACTCCCCTCTACCACTTCCCTCTCAACACTCCCCACTTGCACCCCATCACTCATACCAGGCATCTCCTCCACTACCTGGGAGATTAGGTCCACATGAACCCACTCCTGTACCCCAGCACTCCTACTGGGCACCTCCTCACCAATCTGAGGAAATGGCCCTTCAGATCCATCCTTACCTTCTACAACAATATTTTCCTGCTGCATACAATTTCCCTCTAATACAAGTTTCAACTCTGTGCCCTCAACACAGACAACTTGTTCCTCAGCAACAGGTGCTTGTGGCTGCTCTACCGCTGTCGGCCCACCTCTCCCTACATCAGTGGGCCCAGTCGTTATGAGGACCACCTGCGCCCCCTCCCTCTGCCTTCTCCCTTTTCGGGCAAGCATGTCGCTTATGGCCAACATCACCACACTCAAAACACCGTTGGCTACCCGTACTAGCATAAGCCATATACAGTCTGTTGTCACACTTGACTATAAACCATAACTCCAAAGTCTGCTCCGGTGAGTCCAAAAACATAAACACCTGTCGCCGAAACGACAACCTGTTTCAACGCCGGGTGTTCGCAACCCAACGAGACAATCTTAATTGAACTTGCGAACTTCCCAAACCGCAATAACTCACGCTCCAATAGCTCACTGGGAATAAACATTCGAAATCGTTACCCTTGTTGACGGAGAAAAAAGTGGCGTAACTTGAATAAACATTATTTTAAGAAGTACGCCTGCTCAACCATACGATCAACAAGGCGCTCTTCTTTAAGAAAAAACTCCGCTACTTTATTCATCCGTGACGCATAAGCAACATTCTCGTATCCTACCTTCTCTCCTACGGCGACCAGAAACTCCTCCACAGTGACAGTAGCGCCACCATTGTTTCACCTCCCCTCTAGTTCCTTGGATCAATTATATTGGTGGCGCACCTATACATTATTTCCAGAAAATAATAAATACAGATTATTATAGGCAATTATAAGATTTCTACATGCCATTATCGGACTATAATATTACTACGGGCCATTATAGGATTAAGTACAGATAACTATAACCATTATAGAATTATACCAATAGTTACACTTAATCCCAGGATTACACATAGTGCCTTTGCTTACTCCCTTTAGTGCTATAACAAAAAATACATTCTCTAAACAGAAAACACCCATAATAGCAATCAACTAAAGATGTAAGAATATGTAGGCTATAAGAATAGGTTGAAGGCTATCTGTATTGGTTGCAGATGACTGAACTGCTCACTTTTGTGTCTGCGTCTGCAGGTATACAGACAAGGAGGCATACAATTTGCAAGCTCTGCCACATTCGCCGAGTGTCAGAGCCGGTATAGTAGGATTCATCCTTAGTCCTTTACTGACGCTTTGCCTGTTTGTCAGAGGGCGTAGCAGGATTTCTTATAAGAATCCATTTTAGTGTCCCGCTCCTTGAAAGCAGCAGCTCTACCCTTTAGCTACATTTTTTATGTAACCTTTATTTAACTAGGCAAGTCAGTTAAGAACAAATTCTCATTTACAATGACGGCCTACCCCGGCCAAACCCGGACAACGCTGGGCCAATTGTGCGCCGCCCTATGGGACTCCCAATCACACCCTGATCGAGTTATGGTCGGATATGCTAAAGGGAGGGCGAGGGAGAGCTTTGTATTTGTCTCTGTGTGTGGTGTAAATGTGATCTAGAGTTCTTTTTCCTCTAGTTGCACATGTGACATGCCGGTAGAAATGAGGTGAAAAAGATGTCAGTTCTCTTGCGTTAAAGTCACTGGTCATTAGGAGCACTGCCTCTGAATGAGCATTTTCTTGAATGCGTATGGCTCTATACAGCTAGCTGCCAGCAACAGTTTCTGGTGGTAAATAGACAGCTCAGAAAAATACAGATGAAAACTCTCTTGGTAAATAGTATGGTCTACAGCTTATCATGAGGTATTCTAACTCAAGCGAGCACAACCTTGAGATGTTTTTAATATTAGTGATTGAACACCAGCTGTTGTTAATAAATGGGGACACACCACCCCCCTAATATTAGCAGACTGAGGTTCTATCCTGCCGATGCATAGAAAAACCAGCTAGATGTACATTATCCATGTCCATAGAATAGTATACTACAGTTCTTAATATACCATTGATAGGATAGTCTCGAACGGAGCTCATCCAGTTTATTCTCCAGCGATTGCACGTTCACCAATAGAACAGAGGGTAGAGGTGATTTATTTACATGCCGCTGGAGTCTCATCAGGTTGCCTGCACGTCGGCCTCTATAGCGCCGTCTCAACCTTCTTCGAGAATCAAGGATTTGGGCCTGGTCCGGAAAAATTTATATTTCTTTCATCTCCGACTCAATAAAGTAGAAGTCCTCATCCAAATCGAGGTTAGTGGTAGCTGTTCTGATGTCCAGAAGCTCTTTTAGATCATAGTAAACGATGGTGGAAACATTATGTGCAAAAAAAATTAAGAAAAAAACCCACAATTGGTCAGGACCCCGTAAAATGTCCGCTTTCAAATGCAGCACCACTCCTGGTATCCAAAAACTACAAAACAAATTTCTTGTCAGGTGAGGTGATTCTCCAAGTGGGAAAAGAGAGGATGATGTAGAAGTTAGACTGAGTGAGAAACAAGAGAGAAATTAAGGAGAAAGAAAAAATTAAGAAGGAAAGAGAGAGAGAGAGAGAGAGAGAGAGAGAGAGAGAGAGAGAGAGAGAGAGAGAGAGAGAGAGAGAAATAACAAGAGAAGGAGAGTCACATTGAGGGAGATGGGTAGGCGTTGGAAGTGAATAGCGTAATAAAGCATTTCCATAATTGAAGACATTGGGTTCCTTTTTATACCACACCAGCAGTGGCGAGGAGGCATCGGGGGAACAGGCCGTTTAATAAACACAGTCAAGGCTGCAGAGAGCAGAGCAATTTGACACAGTTTTAACCACCGCTGGGCACAGGCTCCTACAGTGTGTGTGTGTTTTAACCAGCAGGCTGAGGCTCCTGTGTGTGTGTGTGTGTGTGTTTTAATCAGCAGGCTGAGGCTTAGGGCCATAAAAGGCGGTAAAGGGGTCGTGTGGTTCTCCATTGCTGAACATGCCGATATAACAGAAATAGTACTAGGAATACTTAATAATGGACATGGTATAGGTCACGTCAAATCAGAGATACAGAAAGTACCCTACAAAAGACAGCCTCGGTGTAAGAACCGACGCTGGAGTAGAGAAGCAGGTACAGAAATTGAACTTTTAATATAGCACAGACATGAAACAGGACTGGAACAGCGTCAGAACCAGGAAACAAAACGACAAACGACAATTAATGCAGAAGCAGGGAACAGACAGATATAGGGGAGGTAATGAAAGCAGGTGATTGAGTCCAGGAGAGTCCAATGAATCGCTGATGCGCGGGACGAAGGAAACAGGTGTGCGTAATGATGGTGGCAGGTGTGTGTAGTGCTGGGCAGCCTGGCGCTCTCGGAAGGGTGAGCGGGAGCAGGTGTGACATTACCTCCCCCCTCTAGGGGCAACCACTCGGCGTCCCACCTGGGCGAGCCTGATGGGCCGACCGAGGCATGGACGCTGGACAAGCTGGCTGGGGGCGTAGAAGCCCAAAGTACTGGCAATGGCGTGGCAGCCTGGCGAACCGGCTGACGCGTGGGATCCTGACGATCTGGTTGAGGCATGAAGCCTGATGATCCCGCTGGGACATGGGAGCCTGGCGAGCTGGCTGAGATGTGGGAGCCTGATGATCCGGCTGAGGCTTAAAACACTGACGATCCGGCTGAGGCCTGACGCGGGATGGGCGCCTGCCGAGCCAACCGGGGAAAGGAAACCTCTCGAGACGGCTAGGGCGTGGAAGCCCGACGAGCCGGCTAAGGCACCACCGGTTCCATCGGCAGCAGTCCCCGGACCCGACATCACCACCTACCGAAAGGCCAGCACTCCCTGAGGCTTCATTTGATGGCTTCAGCATTCTGTAAGAACCGACGCTGGGGTAGAGAAACAGGTCCGGAGAGCGAACATTTAATATAGCACAGACATGGAACAGGACAGGAACAGCGTCAGAACCGGGTAACACAACGACATACAACAATTAATGCTAAAGCGGGGAACAGAGCTGGGAAACAGACAGATAAAGGTGAGGAAATAACACAGGTGATTGAGTCCAGGTGAGTGGAATGAATCGCTGATGTGCATGACGAGGGGATCAGGTGTGCGTAATGATGGGGGAAGGAGTGCATAGTGCTGGGCAGCCTGGTGCCCTCGAGTGCCAGGGGTGACACTCATTAAAGCAGTTTAAAGCATTAAACTGAAAATGTGTCATAAACAATAGAAAGTATTTTGTAACTTAAATATACTTCAACACCCTGCTCCACTGTAAGGGGCTCTCTTGAATGTTACAATAGGCCACAGTACAGTATTTCATCTCTTGAGTGAAGGGCAAACATTTAATTGAAGCGGATCATTATGTTTCATGTCACGGTAAAATAAGTATAGTAGCTCTGATGTAGAAGCCCATAAAACAAAACTGGAATACAGCATGCTGGAGAGAAGGGCTGGAGCGAAAAAGAGAGCAGTGGTCACATAGAACTCCTCCATCCATCCTTTCACCCATCCATATATTCACTTAGCATACAGTTCTTTAACATGGAGCTGTAAATTATCTCCAGCACATGAATAGACATATAGGGGCGGTCCCCCGGACACAGATTAAGCCAAGTGATGGACTAAAAACCATGCTCACTGGAGATTCCATTTAAAGTGATTTTTTTAGTCCAGGACTAGGCTTAATCTGTGTCAGGGAAGCCAGCCCACAGTGTTCCTGTGTAATGCATAGATCGTCTGTATACAGCTCACATCACAGATGGCTGTATGGAGTGGGAGTCCATCAGCAGAGAGGCAGGAAGAAGTGTGGAGTGAAAGGCTTGGGAGCCTGGGGGAGAGGGGGCTTAAGATGTTGGGGGGAGGGATAGAGAGAGTACCTGTCATTCCTTCTGCCCACCTATCAGAGACAACAGTCGCAGTGTTTACTACTCACATGAGAATGGCGCCGGAGGAGATGGCCGCGGATTTATGGGCTCCTGACCAATTGTGCTATTTTTTAAAACATTTTAATAATTTTTTTTACTTTTTTGGTACATAATGTTTCCACAATCATTTGTTATGACCGAAAGGAGCTTCTGGACATCGGAACAGCGATTACCCACCTCAAACTGGACAAGGATTTTTACTTTAATGAGTCGGACGCAAAGGATATACTGCTCCTCCCGGGCCAGGCCCAAATCCCTGTCATTCGCATGAAGAGGAGACACCGTTACAGAGGTTGAAGAGCCGGGTGCCTGGTGAGACTGCGTCGGCAAGTGGATGATTCGCCTTTACCCTATGTTCTACTGGTGAATATGCAATCCCTGGAGAATAAACTGGATGAGCTCCATTTGGTGAATCCTATGATTCACCAAGTCGTGGCTGAACAAGGACATGGTTAATATACAGTTATAGGGTTTTCCGTGCATAAGCAAGACGGGACAGCATAAGACCAGGGGGGTGGTGTGTGTCTCCTTGTCAACAACAACTGGTGCTAATATTAAAAACGTATCAAGATTTTGCTCACCTGAGTTAGAGTACCTAATGATATAGATTAAAACAAGAATGTTTTAATCTATATTCTTAGTAGCTGTCTATTTACCACAAACCGATGCTGGCACTTATGCAGCTCGTTGAGTGCGGTCTAAGACCATAAGCAAACAAGAAAACGCTCATCCAGAGGCGGCGCTCCTAGTGGCCGGACATTTTAACGCAGGAAAACTGAAATCCATTTTACATTTCTACTAGCATGTCATATGTGTAACTAGAGGGGGAAAAAAACTCTGATCACCTTTAATCCACACACAGAGATGCGTACAAAGCTCTCCCTAGTCCTCCATTTGGCTAATCTGACCATAACTCTATCCGCCTGATTCCTGTTTACGAGCAAAATATATGACGGTATTTCATGTTTCGTGTAAAAGTTCTAAGTTTGCTCTATGAGTAGTGTGTGACCCTACAGTGGTAACACATACATTAAATTATTTAAATGGGTCTTTCTCCATTCTGATTGTTTTATACTGTTCAATTCGACTTCAGCCTAAAATAGTTTTCTGCATTTCCATCAATTTCTGCATTTCTTGAACTCATTTGAAATAATTTCCCCACTGCAACGTAAGGCTGCACGATATGGGCCAAAAAAAGAAGCCTTATTTTTTACAAATGTTGCAATTGTGATTTGACTTGCGATTTAGATCCAAACACTTTGGTAAACTGTTGGAATCATGTAAATATAATGTTTATTCCATAGTTAGAATATAAATAATAGTGGGCACTTTGAATACAGTGTTGTTTGACATGACAACTAATGAAAATGCCAGGGAGGAGTTATTGTGACAGGGCAGGAACCAAAGTGACTGTTAGTGTTTCCTAGGGGACCCTATCATCTTGGCTATATTAAATGTTTCTTCATGTAGCTTTGCATATTTATCTTTGATTTATAAGATACTGTTGCACAAACAACATGCTGATTTAGGCCTACACCAGCACTGGTATCAGGCTTTATTAGCTAGCTACATTTGCTCTGACTCAGTACATTTATTAGCTAGCTAGCAAGCCAGCTAACTAGCGATTAACATTAGCGGCTAGCTGTTTGCAGATGTATGAATCACAAACTTATAGGTTAATTATAAAACGCTTGTGGATTTATATTAAGACGCAAAGCCAAAATGTTATCAACATTGTTGCATGTGCTGCATTGACCATGCAGACTGAGCGCAAGTGTCTCGTCATCAAGCAACAACAAATGCGCTCCTTGAGTTCCAGGTGGCGGGGCTAGGTCTGAGTGGAAAGCGGAATGGAGAGAGAGAGCGGAGAGTGATGACTCAAGTAGTCGAGTAAACTAGAACTTTAAGTGAGCGTCTTCGAATTTGAAAATGTTCAGTAATCTGAGATTGCGTGAGTTCTTTGATAAGAGTGAAACTCAAACTACACTTTAAATGTCATCCTCAGTGAGATGTATACATAGGTCTACCACGCTAATCAATAGACTTACAGCGAGGGAAAAAACTATTTGATCCCCTGCTGATTTTGTACGTTTGCCCACTGACAAGGAATTGATCAGTCTATAATGTTGATGGTAGGTTTATTTGAACAGTGAGAGACAGAATAACAACAAAACAATCCAGAAAAACACATGTCAAAAATGTTATTAATTGATTTGCATTTTAATGAGGGAAATAAGTATTAAACCCCCCCCCCCTTTCTTTGTCAGTGGGCAAACGTACAAAATCAGCAGGGGATCAAACACTTTTTTCCCTCACTGTACCTGTCGTACCATGAGTCAAGAAGGAGATGGAGCCATTAACCCAGCTGAGGTACCTGAGAACTCTGAGAGAACCACATTTAGAGCAAATTCGTACCTCCTCCCAAACGCAATGTGTCCATAGAAACCTTCTGTAGGATTGTTAAAGATGATGTAGGTGACCTACTGAAAGACAAATCCTATGATAACTTGAGTAGAGATAATGGCTCTTGAAGACTTATCATAAATTGTCATTAAAAAATGTGACAAAGGAGAAGGAATTTGTATGCAAAACAAATGTGACAATGTGAATGAATATCGCCGACAACTGTCTAAAGGTGACTTCTATCGCAAACTGAATTGTGACCCTACCCTAGAATTCCAGCATAATATCTCATCCACAGATGAAAGCTGTTTGGAATCACAACATTTCTATGTGTGAAATTTCCTAAGATACCAACTTTCTATACAATCGCTAAATTATACAAACAAGTATCTCCTCCTCCAGGTAGACCCATTGTAGCAGCAATCGACTCTGACATCCAACACTTCTAAGTTTGTGGATTACCACATTAAACCGATAGTTGAGAATCTCCCATTTTATGTCAAAGACACTCGGCACATGATCTCATTGATAGAGGGCTTAGGAAGGATACCAGAGGGCACCCTGCTGGCCACTTTTAATGTGGAGCGCATGTACACCAACATCCCACACACTGGAGGCTTGCAGGCGCTGCAACACTTCCTTCAGCAGAGAGACACTACCCTTGCTCCATCCAACTTACTGAACTGGTATTATCCCATAACTACTTTGTCTTTGAGTCTTTTTTCCATCAAATTCGGGGTGTAGCCATGGGCTAGCCCTTTTCCCCAACTATGCAAACCTGTATGTGATTCAATTTGAGGACGCACTCCTTTACAAAACAGAGACACACCACCTACTTTCTAAAATCCTTCTATGGAAGACATACACAGATGATGTCTTTGTGCTCTGGGAAGTAAGAGCTCTGAATACCTCAAATTCACCATGCAGACTGATGAGAGAAAAATAAACTACCTGGACTTATGGATCATCAAAGAGAAGGATGCATTACACACAGACGTCCACACAAAGGCCACAGACAGCAATACCTTGCTATGTGAGGATAGTATGCACCCCCTTCCCCTCAAGAATGGTCTATCATATAGCCAGTTATGCAGGGTTAAACGAATCTGTGGCCACCAGACAGATTTTGACAGAAAAATGAGAGGCTACAAGGACAAAACTCTTGATGCTGCAATGATGACAATATCTCAAAAACTAAGAGAGGAATTATTAAAACTCAACTGTCTTTTGCACCAAGTACACCAAGTGTTTGGAGAAAATGAAAGCAATCTTGAAAAAACACTGGCATATTCTGCAATCAGACAACAACAAAAAATAAATTGCACATCTCTTCAAGGAACCCCCACTGCTGGTCTCAAAGCATTGTTGCAATATTGGAGATAGCTTGGTGAGATCTGACCTGCCCCCTGAGCCCACTCAGACACTCTTGACACCCATTCCAAATGGGAACTAAAAATATGGCTCATGCATAGCACTATAAAAACATCCTTCTTCAGACACCCACATACAGGTAAAAAAAATCCCTATTAGGGGTATCATCTCATGCAAAACCAAGGGAGTAATCCATCTCATCAGCTGTTCATGTGGAAAAGCTAAAAGACAATTAAAACAACGCACAGCTGAACACAACAGCACAATCAGGTGTGAGAACATTGACTATCCAGTAGCATCTCACTTTGTTGAAGCTAACCATCCAATCTCCTCCCTCAAATACACAGGCTTTGAGCATGTTCCTCTACCAAGGAGAAGAGGTAACATCAAGATCCTACTACTACAAAGGGAGGCTTACTGGATATCCTCTCTAAAAACATTGACCCCTAGTGGTCTGAACAGACTTTGATCTCACTATGAACAATAATTCTCTATTTTATGAACAAGTCTGATAAATGTATACATTCTTTCTACAGCTTATTAGCGTACACCTAATATGTTCCACCTGTTGATGATGCTAATTATGCATTAAGGTTGAACCAAAAGATTCCATATCACATATATGAAATAGGAAACAATTAAATATGTGAAATTGAATTTAACAATAATGTATGTTGATGCTAATATTTTGTACAATATTCAAATATGTTTGCATATGATAACAATACCCTAATATATTTAATATGCCATAAACTATTGTTTTTTATCACTCAATTCATTTCAATTAACTTAATTATTATGACACAACCCTCACTATAGTCATTGGTTGCACTAATTGCACTGTTTGTCTACATAACCTGGTTCAAGTATTCATGACATTACAGTGATGCCAAAACGTTGGTGATTTACCCAATAAATTACTGGGAGTTTATATATGGAGTATGCCACTCTATTTTTATAGTTTACATTTAACAAACCAAACATTCTAATACTGTTATTAAAGGTAAAGTAAAAACCCAAACCGGTTCGTACATCAATATCGGTATATAGTAAAAAACGGTATACCGCCAAGCCCCAGTCCACATCACTAAGGACCTATCATTGATTAATCACACCAAGGCAGGCGTGAAGAGGGCACGACAGTGCCTATTCCCTCTCATAAGGCTAAAAAGATTGGGCATGGGACCTCAGATCCTCAAAACGTTCTACAGCTGCACCATCGAGAGCATCCTGACTGGTTGCATCAGTCCTTGCTATGGCAACAGCTCGGCATCTGACCGCAAGGCACTACAGAGATTAGTGCGTACGGCCCAGTATAACACTGGGGACTAGCTTTCCGCCATCCAGGACGTCAATACTAGGCAGTCACAGGAAGACCCTAAATATTTAGAAAGACTCCAGCCACCAAAGTCATAGATTGTCATCTCTGCTACCGCACGGCAAGAGTTACCGGAGTGCCAATTCTGAGACCAAAAGGCTTCTACCCTCTAGCCATAAGACAGCTAAAAAGTTAATGAAATGGCTTCCTGGACTAGTTGCATTGACCTTCTTATTTTATTCATATTTATTCGTATTTTTTGCAATGACTCTCTTGCACGGGCTCAACGTATACTCACTGGACTCTAACCACACACTCACACATATAACACTGACACTCCAACAGACACACACACACACACAAACAAACAAATAAGACACACCCGGACACACATAAAACACAAACACACATGCATATTGACGTCACACACACATTCCTTCACACTCTTCACATAGATTGTGAGAGCTGTTTTGCAGACTTCAGTACAGCTTTTGACACTATCGATCATAGTCTGCTGATGGAAAAACATATTATGTGTTATGGCTTTACACCCAATACTATATTATGGATGAAGTGTTACCTGTCAAAAAGAACACAGAGAGTGTTATTTAATGGAAGCCTCTCCAAAATAATAAAGGTACAGTCAGGAATTCCCCAGGGCAGCTGTCTAGGCTCCTTACTTTTTTCAATCTTTATTAATGACATGCCACTGGCCTTGAGTAAAATCATGTGGATGTGTGTCTATGGGGATGACTTAACACTATACACGTCCGCTACTACAGCAAGAGAAATCACTGCAACACTTAACAAAGAGCTGCAGTTAGTTTCAGAATGGGTGGCAAGGAATAAGTTAGTCCTAAACATTTACAAAACTAAAACCATTGTATTTGGGACAAATCATTCACTAAACTCTGAACCTCAACTAAATATTGTAATACGTAATGTAGAAATTTACCAAATTGGGGTGACTAAACTGCTTGGAGTAACCCTGGATTGTAAACTGTCATGGTCAAAACATGTAGAAACAACAGTAGGTAAGATTGTCACGTTCTGACCTTGATTTCCTTTGTTTTGTCGTTATTTATTTTGGTCAGGGCGTGAGTTGGGGTGGGAAGTCTATGTTTGTTTTTCTATGATTTGGGGATTTCTATGTTTCGGCCTAGTATGGTTCTCAATCAGAGGCAGGTGTCATTAGTTGTCTCTGATTGAGAATCATACTTAGGTAGCCTGGGTTTCACTGTTTGTTTGTGGGTGATTGTCTATGTTAGTTGCTTGTGTCAGCACAGTTCTCATTATAGATTCACGGTCGTTATTCGTTTATTGTTTTGTATAGTTTGTATTCAGTGTTCAGTGCTTTCTTTAATTAAAAAATCATCATGAACACATACCACGCTGCATTTTGGTCCGCTCCTTACGACGATCGTGACAAAGATGGGGAGAAGTCTGTCCATAATAAAGAGCTGCTCTGTTTTTTTAACAACACTATCAACCAGGCAGGTCCTAAAGGATCTAGTTTTGTTGCACCTGGACTACTGTTCAGTCGTGTGGTCAGGTGCCACAAAGAGGAATCACGGAAAAATACAATTGGCTCGACTGGCCCTTAAATGTACACAGAGAGCTAACATTAAAATGCATGAAATATCTCATTGCTCAAAGTGGGAAAGAGATTGACTTCATCACTACTTGCTTTTGTAAGAAGTGTTGACATGCTGAATGCACCAAGGTGTCTGTTTAAACTACTAGCACACAGATCAGACACCCATGCATACCCCTCAAATCAAATTAAATCCAATTTTATTGGTCACATACACATGGTTAGCAGATGTTATTGTGAGTGTAGCAAAATGCTTGTAACATCTGCTAACCATGTGTATGTGAGCAATACAATTTGATTTGATTTGTGGGTTACGCATGGGTGTCCGAGCTGTGTGCTAGTATGACTGAGTATTGTGCTTAGTGGGGAGGGTTTAATCTATGAGCAGTCCAATGCTGGGATGAAACCTCAGTGGGAATGAGGTGAGTGAAGATGACTTCAGTCCTCAGTCAGTTAGTATGTGTCTCTGTGCTCATTCCCTCTGGCAGTGACTAAGAGGTCTGCGCTCTGTAGGTGTGGCCTATTGTTAGTCTCCTCCTTCATTTGTCTCCATCTGTCTGTCTCTTCTGTCTACTCCTTCCTTCCCCATCCCCTCATCTCTCACTTTCTCATCACACCCCCTCTCTTTCACGTCTTCTATCTCTTGCTCCTGCACTTTCTATCCATCTCCATCACCCTCTCTCCAACTTTCTCTCAGAGAGTATTCATTTACTGTAGAGGAGGAGTGTAACGGTGGACTAGCTTCTAAGCCGATGCAGCCTCTGGATGAGCCATGGTGCTGTGATGCTAATTCGTGGTGGACCTGTCACATTCTAGCAGGCTCTGTAGAGCATGAGTGACAGCTGAGGAGCCTGTGGTTTCCATTTTGACGAGTCAGTACAGTCCACAGACCTCTTTTGCCCTGTTCTTACCCCCTCCTCACCCATCCTCACCCCCAGTGTCAGAGCCAAATGTACAGAGGAGGAAAAGGGGAATGTGCTCAATAAGGTTTGGGGAGTTGGGAAAGGATACACTTCCAACGTATCTGTGCTGCTGAAACCTCATGCAGACCAGCGCTGTTCAAACATTTTTCTTCATGTTTGCCTTTCATAAATTCTAAGAGATGAGGGATGTAAATTCTCCTTCATTTGATTTTATTGTATTATAGATTCCCTCAGAGGCAAAAACATAAAGACATCTGCAGAGTAATTTATTTTCACGCCTTTTTTGTGATTAATATTATCTTTTTAATTTCAAGAGTTGCCTAACAATGCCGGTTAGTCATCTTCATGGACTTTTGCCAGGCCAGTGGGAGTAGTTCATTTTCTCCTGCAACAGATAGCAGGTGGGTGTATTGATAGCTGGCACCACTGTTTGTCTCTGTCTCTGACCAGAAGGCCAGATAGAGAGAGAGGTATTGGATTTATGCCTTTTACCTGACGCTCTTATCCAAAGTGACTTACAGGAGCAGTTAAGTGCCTTGCTCAAGGGCACATAGACATATTTTTCACCTAGTTGGCTCTGGGATTCAAACCAGAAACCTTTCGGTTACGGGCCCAACGCTCTTAACGCTAGCCTACTTGCCAGCCTTTTGCCCATTTGTCTAAAGGTTAAGTACTGCTTGTTGCTTGATATTCCTGTGTTAGTTTTAGATCTAGTCCCTGAACTCAGCTCTGTGTGAGCTTTGCCTTTCTCTCCACTTTGGCTCTTGTGTGATATACTTTGCACTTACTTTATGTCACATGTGACGTCAACATGCTAACTCGAACACAAACACAACATCATTACAGATTCGGTAGGCAGCAAGGAATAAGAACGGGAAAAAGTCCGTTGAGAATACCATTTTTCCAAACCATACTGATGCATAAATTAGATGTCTCCACTCCTCTGTACCTCTTATCTAGCACCTGTTATCATCACTATGATGATAGTCATTACCCAAGAGTTTTATTCCATTCAACAGAGCCAATAATTACAACAACAAAAACCAAGTTGCTTTGTTACAAAATAAAAAGGTTCCACGCTCAGCTGTGTTGAGGAGAATATTCACTGTCTGGATGTCTGGACAACATGGAAGTGCTGTGTCACAGAGCAGGGTACAGTTATCAGGACACACTAAATCAATGCAATTAGAATTCAGCCAATCACCATCAGTGTCTCTGAGAGAGGGCAACCTGTCAGAGCAGCATAGAAGTGTGTGTGAGAGTGTATTAATACCCAATAACAATGGGATAAATTACAGGTAATGTGTCCAACACACACAGAAACAGACACACACACATTCACAGAATTTCAAACATAACCACACACACACTTCTTCACGTCCCTTTGCATTACCCTGAATGTTAATCTAAACATGCCTATGCCATCCATGCCCTCCTTTCCATCCTGCCCCCTGGCGCACGTACGCACACACACAAACACACACACTCTAACATCTCATCAGTGGCTTTCTTCACTCTGCATGTTTTATAGGAATTAGCAAAGGGCTCCCCAGCCTCGTATTAAGACCTGTTCTGTGCTGTAATTCATACATAATTCATGTTCTGTGCTGTAATTCATACATAATTCATGTTCTGTGCTGTAATTCATACATAATTCATGCATCCTCCGCACTTATTCAACAGAGATGAAGAGCCTCTTGCTGAGTGGATTTCAAGTGTGACTATTTACCAGGGTCGCAAGGGTCAGCAGATAGGCTCCAGGGGGAGTGAGGGAAAGAGGGTGGAGGAAAATAGGGAGGAGAAGCAGGGAGAATAGAAGGAGGGAGGGAGGGAAGGCTAAGCAGGATGGAAAGTGGGGAGGGAAGGAAGAGTGAGTGGACTGAAGAGAGAAATTGAAAACCAAGACCGTGTGAATGAAAGACTGAGGAGGAAAGAGAAAATGGAGAAATGGAAAGTGAGGAAAAGTGGTGTTTCAATCGTGAAAACGTACATAAACACAATATGATACATTACTTTATCGGCCATTTATTTACATGGACATTTGTTTTGTGAAATCAGCATACAAATACACAAGCACAACACAATACACTGGGTATAACAAACATACCCCATTAAATACCTTGTATTGCACATTCAAACTTCAATGGCATACAAACACAAATGTCTCAAGGCTTAAAAATCCTTCTTTAACCTGTCTCCTCCCCTTCATTTACACTGATTGAAGTGGATTTAACAACTGACATCTGTAAGGGATCATAGCTTTCACCTGGATTCACCTGGATGCAGTCTATGTCATGGAAAGAGCAGGTGCTCTTAATATTTTGTACACTCAGTGAACACTACATGCAGTACAGAAAACTGCAAAGTTAGTATACACATTTACATTTTCACATATTCAAAGCCTCTGCGACCTACTGTCCAACCGTGTATTGGGCCTGCAGCTATCCTATGTCCCACTGTTCAGCAGCCTGATGGAATTAAATTAGCCCTGCTCTTATTCTTGTCAATCACTGCCAAACCCAACATGTTGTTGACTCCTCCACACAAATACCACCTCACTGCACCAAATGACCTGCTCATGTATTTAAAAAAGCAACACCTGACAAACAGGTAAACAAGCTGTTTAGTGATGGAACCATTTGACAACAGGAATAACATAGCAAGATCATTATGTCCACAACATTCTGCCTTGCCAGTCATAATTGCCCACAGTGGGCGTATTGATAATCCTTCCAATAGCCACAGTCTTAATTGCTCTGAATTGCATTCAAGTGAACTGAAAAGACATTAAGAGAAATGGAGAGAGAGAGAAAGAGACGAAAGGAAGCAGTTTCATCCAGATTGCCTGGTCGGCCTTTGGCATAAGTTCACTGTGAAGTACTTAACTTCCTCTTTCCTGTTTTACTTTCCCCCCAGCGCTTTAAATAACTATAATTTTATTGTGGCGAGCAGGCAGGACTGCCGGGCTGCAAAGAGCAGCTTAAATTGTATGGCTTGGGGGCTTGGAACAGTACATCACCCAGTCCTGATTACAGCCTTGTTGAGGGAAAGAGAGAAGTAGAAGAGAGGGGGGGGGGGGGGGGGGAGAAGGAGAGAGAAAAGGGACAGAGCAGCCGCATCAATTTCCCCAAACAAGTGCTCTATCTCAAGGTAAAAGGACAAGGCATTTTCTCTCTCTTTCCCTCTCCCTTCAGGCTTTTAGCAGAACTCTACTGTTCCCTTCTCAGGTGCTCTATTGTCCTCAAATTCAAATCTGGACCTCAAAGCCAGTTCTAATGCTTTTTTTTCATTCTCTAATCAGTGACTGATTTAGACCCAGGACACCAGGTGGTGCAGGTAATTATCAGGTAGAAAAGAAAACCAGCAGTACTCTGGACCCCGTCGAGTAAGATTTGAATACCCCTGCTCTATTGTGATCTGTGAGTTCTCCATCCCCACACATTGCAGAGCATTGGATAATGTGGTGGGATCCTCCCTAGATAAACAATGAGGTAGATAGGGATTTAAAAACAGTGGCTAGCCTATAGAGTGCAACTGTGTAGAAAGTTGTGGACACGTAAGACATTCAACTCAATAGAGCTCTCAAAGGCATTGTTCATTTTGTACAGCACTCTGCTGCTAAGTTCACAGTTGTGCTTTTTCAGAGGGGAAAGTGAGGTGATACAATACCCATATAACACATAACAGGAGAAGAAAATGATAGTTCTGCTTAGTAGGTATATCTACTGATCCTTGGCATGCATATCAATTCTCTTGAATATAAAAAACACAAAGAGGGGATAAAGCTCCTTTTAAAACCCTTCTGTGTCTCTCAGGCCGTATATTATCTATAAATGGTGATTATGAAGGGAATATTGTGGAAAACAAGGTCAAGCTTGGCCTCCATTTCATCCAAGAGAGCATCCCTCTCAATGAACTGTCATACAGACAAAACAAGGCACCTACATCAATGTCATGAGAAACATAGACTTACATAACATACTCAAAGATCACTGTTTGCATCCCAAATGGCACCCTATTGCCTCTTTAGTGCACTACATTTGACCAGGTCCCACAGAGAAAGGGGACGCAGAATGTGTGTTCAGTGGCAGTTTTTCATCTCTATCAGGATGTTTAAGAAAGGATTTATGCAGGGCCATTTCTTGATATGATATTATATAATTAATTCAGAAATAATGAAATAATGACCTATTTTTACCCCTCTCTCCCTGTTGAGTGCGTATCATTATCTCGCTAAACAATTCTAGTGGGGATGAGTGAAAGAGTTATCAGTCTGCAATATGAAATACTTCTAGCTCTGCACCTCAGCTTCAACCTAACTCACACAAGGGTGTGTGTGTGTGTGTGTGTGTGTGTGTGTGTGTGTGTGTTTTCTTGAAATTCTCGCAGTGTGACATTGCCTCCTTCACTCTAAATGCTCAATGAATCCTCAACGACCTTGTCTATGACACAGGAGCCCACATACACCCTGACACAATACATGTTCACAATACACTGCTGTCTTCATTTTATATCAGATTGAAATGAAAATTCCATCCAAAAACAATCTTTTGGTATTTGTTTCTTTAGTCCATTGTTGATATGGTCCCAAAATGTTTTTCATGTCAGCAATCAAGTTTACGATATATGACTTTCAAAATGCAGTAAAACAGCTGGTACAGTATGATGCATTTTGCATCATATGATGCTGCGTTTGGCATCATTCCTGTTGTATTTCTGCATTTTGAAAGTTATGTCTTGACAACTTGATTGTTGACATGCAAACAAAGCTACATTCAATTACAGAGAGAATATAGAAGGGTCAGAGGTAGTTGGCAAGGCATCGCTGACCAACACCCACTCACACACACTTGGATACAATAGATGTTCACAATACACTGCATTCCTCCCTGCAATCAGTCTATTCAGGCTGAACTACTGTGCTTTCTAAGGGTAAACAAAGCTACATTAAATTACGGTGAGAATATACAAGGGTTAAAGGTAAGTGGCAAGTCCTCAATGAGCAAGGACACAGCTCTGTGAGGGTATAACAGATGTGTCTGATAGTTCACAATGGTTTTAGTTCATAACATACATTCTTGACAGCATATTGTCCATTTAATTATTTGTTAACACTTGGTTATTGTGTCAGTCTGTAAGGACATAGTTACATCAATATGTAATCTAGTTTAACATCCACAATGTGTAACAAACAGACTTAATAGAAGAGAGGCTATCACATTTTCCACATATCTACACAAAAATATAATTTGTATCATATTGGAAGTCGTTGTAGGAGGACAAACCTTTTAAATTCCTATCCTAAAACAGTTAGGATATAACAAAGATTGAATAAAATAGAAAGACCAAACTAAATGGAAGAATATCATAGATGAATTCTCACAACACTAACATCCCCGTATTACAAAACAGGAATAGAATCAACAGAAGATGTTTACGCATCATGGCTACGAGGGTCACCGCGGTCATGCTAACATATGGAACATTATTTTCCATTTCTTTCTATGAAGGCCTCTCTCTAAAGACTGGGACTGCATCCCCAATAGCACCCTAGTCCCTTTAAAGTGAACTAGTTTTGACCAGGGCCCATTGGACTCATGTCAAAAGTAGTGCACTATATAGGGAATAGGATTCCATTTGAGACAACGACTATGTGTGCCTACAGCCCACAGCAAATTACAAACAATAAAGAGAGAGAGTTTTACAGATTTTTTCCAAATTACATGAGGTAAACTGGGCAGTAGTTTTTTTGTTAAATAAAACTAATTAGAGTTCTGGTAAAAGTCTGCAATGACCTTCAGAAGTCAGTCTTAAGGGAACACACACACACAAACGAACCCACACACACACACACACACAATTCCCTGAAGGACATTATTTTCAGATTCAAAGAAAAGCTATTTCTGCATGGCTGGCAAAGCTATTTCTTGGCACATTCATACTAATTCCATGAAAATGTGCAGCTTAATCGATGTTGAAAAAATGTTATTTAAATCTGACAGGGAAAATGGAGGGAGATGATGTTCATTATATATTATTCCACTGACTATATATGTGCAGTATATGTAATTGTTTTTACCAACTCAAAGCCTCTGTTTAAAAAATCATTTGAAAGAAATAAAGAATGTGGATCCAGTAATACTTAATGATTCAATTTCCTTTCTACTTCCATGAAAGAGACGGGTTTACAACTGAAATTAAAAATATAAATAAATTAGAGAAATCTTTTAACTGAAATCTGGATGAAAATACCAGACTTAAAACACAAAGGCTTTACACAACACAACACAGCAGGAAATCAACCCACCCACGCAACACACCTGCACTACCACAAACACAAAGACCCTAACACCAAACTGCACAAACATTCATTATTAACACACTGTTGCCTATTTTTCTACCACACACACAAAACATATGCGCAACAGACTCTGAACAAAAGAATGCATGATTAAATAAAATGGAAAACCCAACTCATCAAAATACTTTTGATTCACTAATCACCCGAGCGCACTTAATTAGTGGGCACAGGGAGCAGCATGGGAGGAAACATGGGAGGCAACGTCACGTAGAGATGCAGCTGTATTCTCCAGAGGCTTTTCATCCACAGGGAAAAGGAAAGGGAATCATAGGGTGTGTCCTAAATGGCCCCCTATTCCCTATATAGTGCACTACTTTTGACCAGGGCCCATAGTGTACTACGGTGACATTTGGGACGTAACCATGGGGGAGCCAGCTGTAACTATAGCTCTACTAGCTACTAACTACATCCATCCCCCATCAATGCTGCCTACTGCCTACCACTGCCCACACTCAAGGCAAGCCTCTCAACATCACATAACGCTCTACTCTACATCTAGCTACTTCTCCTTTTTTCTCTCTCTCTCGTCTATCCATCCCTCCGCTCCAAGCACATCTCTTTATCTTTTCATCTGTCCATTTCCATGCCTTTCTCGCTCTCTCTCGCGCTTTCATTCTCCCACCCCCCTCTCGCTCTCTCTGTCTGGCTGTGTCCTTGATGTCTGTGAAAATGCACACTCAGACCATGTGAAGCGTCTGTTTCAAGTTGAAATGGAGATGATGTACCATTGTAGACATTGTTCTAGGGCCACTTTACATATCAATGTGGATATACCATTCCTCAGCACCCCGTCCTTAATTGAAAAGCTCTTTCCCCGAAAAGATTTTCAGTCAAATTCATGAATTATTGAAATGAATGAAGAGATGGAGGAGATATAGCTACCCAATATGTGTAATCTTTGATACTAGTAACAAAAAAATATATTCAGGAACTGCTTCGCTTTTACTTCTTTACTTTATTTCCACTGTCAAAAATTGGGAAAATATATTAAATGAATTAGGCTTTCACGCTCTGCTGCTTCTACATAATACGTTCCAACCAGTTCGACATATAATAAATTGTGGCCTGTGGAAAACCTTTTACGTGAAACCAATATGCCTTTGCGACTGATTGTGTTGTACCAGTTATATAGCCTTTGATGATAATGGTGATTTGCGACTGATTTTGTTGTACCAGTTATATAGCCTTTGATGATAATGGTGATTTGGTATATCTGCTTTGAAGGCAACTTACTGAGAAATGAAAGCACAAACTGCCTATGCCTGAATGTTCTGAAGCCATATCCTGTCTCTGCACTAGGCTGAGGCTAAAGTTCAACCTAGATCTCCTGATTTCTAAATAAGAGACTTTGGAAGTGAGGCAACATGAGACTTGCCAAAAGTCCACCCTCAGCGGGGCGGTAGTGAAGGGATGCATCTAATTTTCAGGGGAAATGGAAAGAGAGCCTGTGACGCGACATTCGCTTTTGGAAGTTAAACAAGGCGACACTCCATCTTAACTCCTCCTCTACATTGCAGATCTTTGAATGACTACCTCATCTCTGTACCCCACTCATACAATTATCTGTAAGGTCCCTCAGACTAGCAATGAATTTCAAACACATTGGTAGATATTGGTAGATGGGTAAAAAAAAAAGCCATCTGACGTAAGACAATGCACTTATCCCATATCCAGTTCTCAAATTGACTCGGTCGTGGATGTGCAGTATGAAAAGATTGGGTGAGAAACAGGGAGTGTGACGGCTAGAACAGAAGGAGCCATGGTGATGAGCTGTCAGAAGACCTAGCTTTCCTCCACACAGAGAGAGCTAGAGGATGAGAAGAAAGGGGCGGGAGAGAGAGAGAGCGAGAGCGAGAGAGAGAGAGAGAGAGAGAGAGAGAGAGAGAGAGAGAGAGAGAGAGAGAGAGAGAGAGAGAGAGCAGAGTGTGAATATCCCTAGCATAAGAGCTAAAGGAACCTCAGCGAGGAGTATTTTCTTCTTCCGGATGTCAATTAAGGTAAAGTAGAGCGCTGCTGCACCTGCCTGTGGAAGCCAGCCCAGCTCTACCCAGCACACTGCTCTACCCAACGCTAACCACAGCCCAGCTCTTCTCAGGCAGCCCAGTCTCAGCCTGACCTGGCCAGCCCTTAATGAGAGGCTTTGTGGGGATGAAGGGGGCTGTTTTCCACACACACGCCTCTACTGCCCGTACACATACCTCTACCGCCCAAATTAGACAAATAGGCTCTGCAGAGCCCAGGGGGATCAAGGACTCTGGGCTTCCCACCTCTCTCACACACACACAGACACTACACACTCTCTCTCTTTTCTCTTCCCTCACTCTCTCTTTTTTTCCCCTCGCCAACAATGTACTGGCTAGCTGAGACATGTACAGTGTATGTGGGTTTGTTCTTGGGTTTAGAGTTGGATATGTCAGATTTCTCTCAGGCTAGACAATGTTAGACACTTGGATGCCTAAATTACACTATACAACCGTATTACTAAACTACTACAAGTTGATTTATTCACAAGTATTGGAAAGAAGAAGAAAAAAAGGAATGCTTGTCCAAGTTCATGTATCCACAAATATTGTAAAGTAGTAAAAACTACTACTGGCATTGTTAGAGATTGTGAACTCTCCACTTATGGCTTGTGAAAAAAGATGTGCTTGTGCTGGAACCACACAACTGCAACCAATAAGCCACCCACTGGTCATTAGAATGATGAACAGCAGATATCATGGAAGGTATCCAAGAGGAGTGATATATAGTGACACAGAAGAGTTAGCCAGCACAACTGATTTGTTGTTCCACAGGTCTGTTGGACAGGGCTCAGTAAAGAGCTTTGAAGTACAGCACGTGTAATTGAGAATGTAGTCAACAACCGTAATGGAGTGTGGAAGGGGACATAACTGCATTCAGTGTGAGGGGAAGGGAAGGGGGAAGGGGGAACCCCCCCCCCCCCCCCCCCCCCCCCCCCCCCAAAAAAAAAAAAACATGACAAATGAATCCAAGATAAATTATTGCTCATCACTTTTAACTCAGTTTGGACTGACATTGTGTCAGTCTATCTGTATCCCTTACACTATGACACTCCAGTG
Organism: Oncorhynchus clarkii lewisi; assembly: GCF_045791955.1. Lineage (NCBI taxonomy): Eukaryota > Metazoa > Chordata > Actinopteri > Salmoniformes > Salmonidae > Oncorhynchus > Oncorhynchus clarkii. Next base: position 67,009,678 of record NC_092166.1, read on the forward strand.
AAGGGACAGGGATTTCTCCTGACTCAGGCTTTACTCACTTGCCTGGCTCAGGTAATGACATGTCAACAGCTACCATCCACATCCACACACCTTTATCCCTCATCCCTCCTAACTCTGCTGAGACACACGCACACACACAAGTAAACGCACGAGCTTGAGCGCACTCTCTCTCTCTTAAAGTCACGTCTTTTGTGATGGACATTTTTGATTTGGGGTTTGTTTGCGGAGGTAAATACTTTTTAATTAGTGCTTGAAAGATACACATACCTGCCTGTCTCCATCTCAGACCCAAGCCCCCTAACACACTGTTTTAATCTCTTTCATTTATTTATCTCTCTCCTTTTCAACTCATTTATTTCTTCCTGCCTCTCCCTGAATGGCTTTCCATAAAGACTCTAAGACACAAATTCTCTCTCTCAATCCTCACATATGACTGAACGATTTTACAGCGCATGGTGGACAGGTCTGTGTATACAGTACCAGTCAAAAGTTTGGACACACCTACTCATTCAAGGGTTTTTCTTAATTTGTACTATTTTCTACATTGTAGAAAAATAGTGAAGACATAAAAACTATAAAATAACACATATGGAATCATGTAGTATCCAAAAAAGTGTTTGTGGATTTACTTTCCTTCTTAATGCGTTTGAGCCAATCAGTTGTGTTGGGACAAGGTAGGGGTGGTATAGAGAAGATAGCCCTACTTGGTAAAAGACCAAGTCCATATTATGACAAGAACAGCTCAAATAAGCAAAGAGAAACAACAGTCCATCATTACTTTAAGACATGAAGGTCAGTCAATTCGGTACATTTCAAGAACTTTGAAAGATTCTTCAAGTGCCGTCGCAAAAACCATCAAGCACTATGATGAAACTGGCTCTCATGAGGACCTCCACAGGAAAGGAAGACCCAGAGTTAACTCTGCTACAGAGGATAAGTTCATTAGAGTTACCAGCCTCAGAAATTGCGGCCCGAATGAATGTTTCACAGAGTTCAAGTAACAGACACATCTCAACAGTTCAGAGGAGACTGCATCAGCCCCCCCAATTTTTTTTTTACCAGGCCTAGGAACAGTGGGTTAACTGCGTTGTTCAGAAAGACACATTTTTATCTTGTCAGCTCAGGGATTCAATCTAACAACCTTTCGGTTACTGGCCCAATGCTCTAACCACTAGGCTACCTGCCGCCCAAATTCATGGTCGAATTGCTGCAAAGTAACCACTACTAAAGGACACCAATAAGAAGAGACTTGCTTGGGCCAAGAAACACAAGCAAGTAGACTGGTGTAAATCTGTCCTTTGGTCTGATAAGTCAAAATGTGTGATTTTTGGTTCCAACAGCCGTGTCTTTGTGAGACGCAGAGTAGGTGAACAGATGATCCCCACATGTGTGGTTCCCATCATGAAGCACGGATGAGGAGGTGTGATGGTTTGGGGGTGCTTTGCTGGTGACACTGTCAGTGATTTATTTAGAATTCAAAGCACACTTAATCAGCATGGCTACCCACTGCATTCTGCAGCGATGCGCCATCCCATCTGGTTTGCACTTGGGACTATCATTTGTTTTCAACAGGACAATGACCTAACACACCTCCAGGCTGTGTAAGGGCTATTTGACCAACAAGGAGAGGGATGGAGTGCTGCATCAGATGACCTGGCATCCACAATCACCCAACCTCAACTCAATTGAGATGGTTTGTGATGAGTTGGACCGCAGAGTGAAGGAAAAGCAGGCAACAAGTGCTCAGCATATGTGGGAACTCCTTCAAGACTCTTGGAAAAGCATTCCAGTTGAAGCTGGTTGAGAGAATGCCAAGAGTGTGCAAAGCTGTCATTAAAAGTAACTTTAGCTACTTTAAAGAATCTAAAATATTAAATATGTTTTGATTTGTTTAACACCTTTTTGGTTACTACATGATTCCATGTGTCATTTCATAGTTTTGATGTCTTCACTATTATTCAACAATGTAGAAAATAGTCAAAATAAAGAAAAACCCTGGAATGAGTACAGTAGATGTGTAAAAACGTTTGACTGGTACTGTATATAAACGCAAATGAATATACACTACACAACCAAACACACTGTGCAATGTGTATCAACCTGCATACAAGGCCAAAAAGGTTTAAGAAGAAGTACTCATACTTTGAGTCAATGTACACGGAGACAGAACAGCACAGTTGCCAGGACAATACACAAATGCTACAGAATAAACTAACCCACAGCAGAGCAGAGTAGCAGCAGTAGGGTAGACTGCTTAGTCATGCTAAATCTATCATGTGTCCGTGCCCCTCCACTTTCTGACAGAGTGCCATTATCTCCTCTGGAGTAGAAAAAAGAATCTCTCTCCACAAGCCATTAAATATGACAGGGGCAGGACCGTAGATGAATCTGAAAAGGTAATAGATGTTGAGCTGTGAATCTGCCAGCAGCAGCACGCACCAGCAGCACACCAACCAACGCAGACATGGGTCGTACAGTATGCATTGATAGGCATGTCAAATATGACTACACATTGTTAATTGTAATTATTCAAGACTCAAAGCGTTCACACATAGACAATTCATGTCCACATTATAATGGATGTAAGATGTTCTATTTGTGCATGTTACAGTAAACACAGGGTGAGAATCCTCATTCCTCTCCAGCAGAGCAGCCTAAAACACAGGTTACCATCTCTATGTGGTCTGATAGCTTCTGCTCTATGATAGCTTCAGGTCCAGCCACTAACCAGCCTGCACCACTGAACATGATGTGCGGCTGTGGCCCATATGGCACCCTTTTCCCTTCCACTACTTTTTGACCAGAGCCCACAGGGCGCTATATAGGGAATAGTGTGCCATTTGAGGGTGTAGGAGTCAAGACTAGAACATAAAGGTACAGTTTGCCATACTGGCAGGAATGCCAAGCAGTGTACACACACACGTACAATATCTGAGCTACAATCTTACTGACAAGTGCATTGATGCCCAGTGGTACCCAGGGACATCAGTGCTCCTTCTGATGTAGGTGTTCAGGGTTCTCTATTCCAACCAATTACAGTTCAGCACTGACTGAAGTTCCACCTGAGGTGACTCAAGCCGTGAACTCCTCTGGTACACATACAGTGCTTAAGGAGTGTGTTTCTATAGGTGTGTGTGTGTGTATGTTTGTGTCTGCCTGCATGCCTGCCTGTCAGAGACATATCTGTCCAGTACAGTATGGCATTTTCAAGGCATGTTATGGTCCTGAGGGCAGCCAGGTCACCCGTGATACAAGTCAGTATTCAACACCCATCCATGTCTGAGGACGTCGGGAGACGTGGAAATCAGCCACTCCTGGGCAAACACCCTCCATACCACTGCTGGCTTGCTTCTGATGCTAAGCAGGGTTGGTCCTGGTCAGTTCCTGGATGTGAGACCAGATGCTGTTGGAAGTGGTGTTGGAGGGCCAGTAGGAGGCACTCTTTCCTCTGGTCTAAAAAATATGCCCAGGGCAGTGATTGGGGACATGTTTGCATGTTTGAATCCAGCAATAAACTATTTTGGTTTAAGCCTATCCCAAACCTTAATCCTTTCCTTAACCATTCAGAGTTAAAGCCTATCCTTAACCATTCAGGGTTAAAGCCTAACCTTAAAAATATGGAGTTAATGCCTAAACGTAACCTTAAACACTTCGAAATTTGACGTTTGGAACAATTTCGATATTCAACATTTGAGAAACATGGATGAACGTCAAATTCTGACACGAGACTGTGAGCGCTTGTAGCCTGAGGGATAGGGGGATATAGAGAGACTGTCAAGTCAGACGGTGTTAGGATTAAGGATATTTCCTAACACAGCATAGGAATCAGGGAATACGTCTGCTCCACACAAAATGACAGTTCAAATCAGTCATACGGGCTTATTGCACAGAATTCAATCAGTTCTAAAATAAGATGCTCAATTCCAGCTTTAGGCAAGATTTATTTTCATTTCTTCCAACCACTAATAAAACTGAAAGAAGCTATGGAATTTATAGGGAGCTATGCCACTGTGGCCCAGGTGCTTTGTCATTCCCCTTCGTTCCCACCAGTGTGTGTGTTTGTGTGTATATGCATGTGTGCGTGCGTGTGAACTACAGTATGGTAGCCACAGCTCTCTCACTGCAGGCAGTCCTTGGTGTGTGTTTGTGTAAGCGCGTGCACACGGCCAAATAAGGGCTCAGTGGAAAGTCTCTTACCGATTAGGGATTTTCTTTTGGCTGTGATGTTAATTCATCATCTTCTACCACAAGCCAGGGTTCCTAGCCCCAAAGCCAACTTGCTTCCCTTTAAGGCTTACAACAAACAAATACACCACAATACACCCATAATCACAGGTCAAATTCCTGATAACTGTAAATGTACTAGGCAAATAAAGGTGATTTGTGCTTTGCTACAGTACAACATAACGGTAGTGTCATTGGATAGTGCTGCTGATACGTATATTAAAGGTTAACCAGTAGCGATAGAGTAACCATTTTTCTTGGCTTCTTTGCCCCCTAGCACAGAACCATGTGGTAGTGATTGGAGTGCATTCCTACAGACATTGCCACATTAAGAGTGAGTTGTAACTGAGAAACTTCTCTCAGGGAGAGAGGGAAAACTGGTAGTGAGACATTCTCTGAACAACAATACTTCAATACATTACGCATTTCAATTGCTTCCCAAATGGCGCCCTATGCCCTAACTTGTGCACTACATTTGACAAGAGTAAGTGGTAGCATGCAGTGCTGTCTGACTGTTTAAGTAGCCTGCCAGTAAAAAACAAAAATGAAACTGTTGTGAAATTATACATATTTTATCTGACTCATGTAACGGTTTACCTGGTTCATCATCTGGTAATTTGGGGTCGACGGAATGAAAAGTATTGTGACTCAGGTTGCCACAAGTGGGGGATTAATAAAGTTGATAACTAAGTGATGTCACAGAGGACACAGATCGTACGTGGATGACAACGTGATGGAAGACAGATTTTGTCATATTTCACCAGCGGGAGGTTCCACTAGTAATTTGTGATGAAGATTTGTGGTCTCAACAGGACACGCAGTAATGTCTGTAACTACTAATGGCATTGGAAAGAATTGACAAATTTACAGAAAAGTCTATGTCTGTGACAGCTAGAATGCCTTAAGTCTATGATGCCAAGCGTAACTTTAACTTAAAATAGTGATTTTTTTTCAAAGCTCTTCTGATTTTTATTCCTACAGCCTCCCCTGTGTCGCTGGGTTCTGAGTGATGTGTATACTCAAGTAGGAGGGTGATGTCACTCCACTGCAATCCCACTTCTAGTGATACAGTGGACCGGGATGACAGACTCACTGAGGACTGAGGGAGAGAGAGAAGGGGGAGGGGGGAGAGAAAGGTTATAATTTATTTCTGTCATTATTGATTTAAAATGTTTATATTTGTTTGCTTTGTATGTGGTAATACTTTCCGTGCCAATTAGGCCTTCAATTGAGAGTGCGAGAGAGGGAAAGAGAGAGAATGACTTGATTGTCACAGCCTGTGATTTGCCAGAAGATACATAACGACCATACCGTTACGCTTGTGGTCGGCATCTTCTGGCAAAGCTTATGATGCATCAGCTCAGTTCCGTCCTCTAGTCTCTATATGTAGCACTTTCCTCCCTCTGTTCTCCTTCCTCTTCCTCCATAAAAAAAAGACTCCACTCACCCCCATATGAAGATGTTCCTGTGAAACGGTTTTCTAAACATACACTGATATGCCCCTTATCTTTCATATCAGATAGAAAGAATCTTTCAAATACAAAAGACACACTTACTGTATCCAAATGCTGTGTGTGCCTCAGTTGACAAACTACACTTCTTCCCCACATACGCTTACACACAGGTGTTTGGAGAATGCTAGATAGCTAATCAGCACAGGTGGCCATATATGTCTTTAGTCCGTCTTCCATGAACAAGCCCTGTAACACGGAGATATGTGGGAACACTAACCCTACACCTACTAAGGTGTGTAGTAATTTAACCCTTTATTTTTTTTGCCATTGTTAAATGTTGTTAAACGTTATTTACCATTGTTAAACTGGCTGCAATTTTTCTACATTTTTCCCCACATGACTGGTCGAGGTAATTGTTTGCTAAATATTGCTTGCTACCTTGCTATTATCATATGACCACCAGAGTCAAGTAACCAGGTCACTTATTAAGAAATGTTTTGGCTAACTCTGTTCTTTGGTAAAAGTTGGACATTTTAGTCCATTTCAAATATGTGAATTCTGTCACGCCCTGGCCATAGAGGCTTTTTATTCTATATTTTGGTTAGGCTAGGGTGTGACTAGGGTGGGCGTTCTATGTTCTTTTTTCTATGTTTTTGAATTTCTTTGTTTTTGGCCGGGTATGGTTCTCAATCAGGGACAGCTGTCTGTCGTTGTCTCTGATTGAGAACCATACTTAGGTAGCTGTTGCCCACATGGGTTTAGTGGGTAGTTATTTTCTGTTTAGTGTGTTTTGCACCTGACGGAGCTGTTTCGGTTGTTTCTTTTGTTCCTTGTTGTATTTAGTGTTCAGTTTATTAAAATAATGATGAACACTTACCACGCTGCATCTTGGTCCTCACCTTACAAATTCATTAATTGTTTGCCACAACATTGTTTTCTAATCGCACTGTTATTTTTCAAGTGCCTTCAAAAAAGTGCTTTGTAAAACAAATGCACCAACGCCAGAGTCTGGTAGGCTAATCATATGATTTGGATATGTTAGTGTTTTTGTTTGAAAGTCAACCTGTTCTAGTCACCACCAGTGATAAATAGCATTAGCTCCTGGGTGTGTGCTCATGCCGGCAAGTTCTCGGCTTTTGGCAAGGGTTCGCACCTCTCCATATTTGGTTTATGCCAGGTTAGGGCACTTCCCTTTAGGCTGCCTGTTTTCCTCATTCTGTAAAAGCTATTGGTGAGGTAACATGGTGCAACAGAGCTTTGCCTTATTGGCAACGCTAGTCATTATAACGCATTATTTGACTCTTCATTTGTAGGATAGGAGTGAGGCTGGTTTGGGGAGGATGTGTGGGCGTATAATGCAACCCATAGGTTGCATGTTTGAATCTCATCATGGACAACTTTAGCATTTTAGCTAATTGGCAACATTGTAACTACTTATTACTTTTTACTACTTTGCAACTACTTGTTAGCTAACCCAAACCCTTTAACCTTAACCCATTAACCACTTAGCTAACATGTTACCTAACTCTAACCCTAACCCCTAAAGCTTTTATTTTCCCACTCTAATTTGCTACCAGACCTGCTAACACTGACGGTAAAGCTTGTAAAGTTGTCATGTTGTACTTACTACACTGTTTGTTCACTCCTAGCTTTTTTGCCAGTTAACTGACGCTGGCTGGCTAGTGAGATAAGTGAATCTCAATCTAATTCACTAGTCTTAGATATGTCGCGTAACTACCATACATATTTATATACATATGTCGTGACGTATTAGTGTGACGACTAATGCTCATCGAATGATTAAAGGTTTCTAATTGCGTGACTAACTGAATAAAGCAATTATTAACTCATTAACCTGGGGCACCATGGGAAAATTTGTTTTATTGAGTTTCTATTTCCCAAATTAACTCGAAGAATATCGATTTTACAAGAGCCGCTAATTAATCAGTTACCTCTACAGTCTAGTTCTGAACGTCGCATAATCCGGGAATCTGCACGGACCCGGGTCTCACCAATGAGTTCGTACCACACCAATATTAGTTGAGTATTTATTTACTAGAAAGCTAAAATTATGATAAAAGATACACAAAACCAAATTCTAGGCTATTGATTAGAACTTAATATAACGGGCCAACACACTATGGCGAGTGTTCCCCAAAATGGGGATTTAAAAGAAAGAGAAAAAGAGAAAGTACACGAGAGAAATATACATTTGGGTGAATTTGTCAGCTATGCTTATTCTAACCCTAGCCTTGCCCCAAACTGCTGCTCTTATGGGTCAGAATATAATGATGTAATTACGTGGGGAAGGTCTCTGTGGATTCTCCGCGTGGACCGTTCAGGCTGCTCAATGACGCACTTCTCCGGCGCAACTCTCTGGTCGTCCTCACGATGTCAGTGTCCTTTTGTTCCCTCACGCTTGCTCTGGAAGGGCCCTTCTGAGGACAGACATCTCTGTTGCTCAGAACTCACAGCGTAGGAATGAAACAGTGTAGATACCACAATTCAATGGGGAGTGGAGGCTAGGTGGTTCGACTTGAATTCACTCGCTTAGACACAACTACTCATCCGTAGCTTGGGTAAAAAAATATTTCTTTGTCTTCAAACTTGTGTTGCGTTTTTTGGGTTTGTTGACTTTTTAGACCTCGACTGCAGCTTGGGTCACTTAGTCTTCTCTGTAAATTCTTCACTCACAGGTTTTATATCCTTGGGTCAGAAGTGGGCGTAACCACCTTTAGGGCAATTCTCTGGGTGTACCAAGTTAAGAGGCAAGGTCTAGATTTGACTCTAATCCAATTTTAGACAACTAACTTCACATTTCATTTTTACCAAAATATTCTCTTTGATTTGGACATTTTCCATACAACGTACAATGATCAAACATCAAACATATACTAGGGAAACTGTTGACATTACAATGTTTTCGTAATAACGTTATCTATTAACCTTTAATAACAAAACGAAATGATATATATTTTCATATTCCATCTATCGTCATGACCACCATTGTGGCTGACGGAAACCATTGTTCCAAATTCCCTTTATTGCATGTTTAATGTTCTGAGGGTGGTTCTCCATATTGAGGGCACACAGGAATGTTGTGTGGCCTAAGATTTACCAGGGGCGTGAGGGGTCATAAATCCCCCACATATTCAGATCCCTAGATCTCTCCTCCTCTGTTGGGGTTGAGAGATAATCTGTAGGGTTGTGGTTTCCTGTAACCTGACCTGATCAGGACAGTCATGACATATACATACACATATATTTTTTTGTCATATCCAATTGGTAGTTAGTCTTGTCCCATCGCTGCAACTTCCGTATGGCCTCTGTAAACGTGAAGGTCGAGAGCAGTGCGTCCTCCGAAACACAACACCGCCAAACTACACTGCTTCTTGACACAATGCACACTTAAGCCGGATGCCAGCCGCACCAATGTGTCGGAGGAAACAACGTACACCTGGCGACCTCGTCAGCGTGCATGCGCCCAGCCCACCACAGGAGTCGCTACAGCGCAATGGGACAAGGACATCACGGCCGGCCAAAGCCTCCCTTAACCTGGACAATGCTGGGCCAATTGTGCGTCGCCTCATGGGTCTCCCGGTTGTGGCCAGCTGCAACACAGACAGGTATCGAACAAGCATCTGTAGCAACGCAGTTTGCGCAGTGATGCAGTGTCTTAGACCCCTGTGCTACTCGGGAGGCCCCAACTACCAGTCTTTGCCCGCCCTTGAATGGTCTAGGTATTTAGAAAAGTTGATTCTTGTTAGCTTGCCTATATGTCCTGGGAAGACAACCCTACTAAATGGCCCAAAGTAGCCTATGGCGATATCTACACCTGCTTAGTGGAATCTCCAGGTTTGCATAAATAGCCAAATGCAGAAGAATACAATAGCTGTTATTTGGACAGATACAGCTCACTAGTCCTTACTACAAACTAACTAGCAAGATTTATGCAATACACTTAGCTAGTTAGATATAAACGTGTTAGAGACTTACCAGTGATGAAGTGCTTCGAACACACATAAATATATAGAGTAACCAGAGAACACAGCCTTCCATCATCATCACGGCGTAATAGCCTGAAACCATGATATTCGTAAAACCTGGTCCTTAGTGGTATTTTCAAACAAAACAAAACGGTATGCAACAGCTTTACGGCATCTATAAAGCAGGGTTAGTTAGCTAGTTGAAGAAAGTCCATTGGAATTGGCTCTTTGACTGATAATCGTGATGCACATTTCATGCGACAGTCGATCTGTTCATCCCAACTAGCGCCCTGACCTTAGAGATCCGTATTATTGTCTATGTTTGCTTAGGTCAGGCTGTGACTCGGGTGGGAAAGTCTGTTTTTAATTTTCTTGTTTTTGGCCGAGTGTGGTTCCCAATCAGAGGCAGCTGTCTATCGTTGTCTCTGATTGGGGATCATATATAAGTTGTCATTTTCCTTTTGGGTTTTGTGGGATCTTGTTTTCTGTTTAGCTTCTTAGCCTTACAGAAGTGTGCGCTTTTGTTTTTTTTTGTCTTTGTTATTTCATTTTGGTGTCATCAATAAAAAGACGATGTACGCCTACCACTCTGCGCCTTGGTCCACTCTTCCTTATACAAATGAGAGCCATTACACTACCATTTTTATGTTTAGAATGAAATTGTTTTAATTAATATTGCAGATAGGTTGTGGCTTCTATTAATGTAATTGTCTGCATAATTTCCAATCCCCCATAAATATATATATTTTTGTAAATACTGTATATATGTCATTATAAATATGTACAGAACCAGTAAAAAGTTTGGACACACCTACTTCCTATTTTCTACATTAGATAATAATAGTGAAGACATTAAAAGTATGAAATAACACACATGGAATCATCTATTAGCCAAAAAAGTGTTTAACATTTCAAAATATATTGTATATTTGAGATTCTCAAAGTAGCCACCTTTTGCCTTGATGACAGCTTTGAACACTCTTGGCATTCTCTCAACTAGCTTCACAATGCTTTTCCAACAGCCTTGAAGGAGTTCCCACATATGCTGAGCAATTATTGTCTGCCTTTCCTTCACTCTGCGGTCAAAATCATCCCAAACCATCTCAATTGTGTTAATGTTGGGTGATTGTAGAGAACAGGTAATCTGATGCAGCACCATCACTCTCCTTCTTGGTCAAACAGCCCTTAAACAGCCTGGAGGTGCTGGTGAAAGTACCCCCAAACCATCACACTTCCTCCTCCATGCTTCACAGTGGGAACCACACATGCAGAGATCATCTGTTCACCTAGTCTGCGTCTCACATAGACCAAGAATCAAAAATCTCAAATTTCACATCAAAGGATAGATTTCCACCGGTCTAATGTCTATTGATCGTGTTTCTTGGCCCATTCAAGTCTCTTCTCATCATTGGTGTCATTTAGTAGTGGTTTCTTTGCAGCAATTCGACCATGAAGGCCTGATTCATGCAGTCTCGTCTGAACAGTTGATGTTGAGATGTCTCTGTTACTTGAACTCTGTGAAGCATTTATTTGGGCTGCAATCTGAGATGCAGTTATCACAAATTAACTTCTCCTCTGCAGCAGAGGTAACACTTGATGGTTTTTGCAACTGCACTTGAAGAAACTTTCAAAGTTCTTGACATTTTCTGGATTGACTGACCTTCATGTCTTAAAGCAATGATGGACTGTCGTTTCTCTTTGCTTATTTGAGCTGTTCTTGCCATAATATGGACTGGATCTTTTGCCAAATAGGGCTATCTTCTGTATGCCAAGAGCGTGTAAAGCTGTCATCAATGCAAAGAGTGGCTACTTTGAAGAATCTGAAATAGTTCATATCTTTTGATTTGTTTAAAACTTTTTTTGGTTACTACATGATTCCATATGTGTTATTTCATAGTTTTGATGTCTTCACTGTTATTCTACAATGTAGAAAATAGTAAAAAATTAAGAAAAACCCTTGAATGCGTAGGTGGGTCCAAACGTTTGACTGGTACTGTATGTAGTTTTATATATTGTCCTTCTTTATTATTTTCGTCTAACACTACCCTACATTAATTGGAGTAAACTAATGGACAACAATACTTAGGCTTCTAATTCCAGTTTATACATACTATTTACATTTTAACGGACACAGTATATTTTACATTAGTTATCTTTTGTTTGTTTTTAGTCCCAGCTATCCTCAACCCCTCCCATCTATCTCTGAAGACCATCCAATTTTGATTTCTAGCCATTTATTTTTTCCACTGTGCTGTGATGTTTCACAAAAGTTCTGAATCTTTCTATTCTCAAAGTTTCAGATTGTAAGTTAAAGATAAACATTTTTGCTAAGAGTATTATTATATTATTGATCGATTGAATATGACTTTTCAAATCCCCCAGAAAGATCCAAGGAAATGTTGAACATTTTCAGCCATTCCTAAACCTGTGACCAAAAACAAACTACATATGGGCAGTACCAAGACAAGTGATCTAATGATTCTGTCTCCCCACAGCAAAATCTGCAGACCTGGGATGGTTGGATACCCGATATATATGACATTCTATTGGTTTCAAGAATTTTGTATAATAATTGAAATTGAAAAACTTTAAAGTTTTGAATCAGGCGTCATTTTGTGTATCCGTTCTGTGGCATGGAATCAGTACATCAAAAATCTCCTTCCAACTGTTTAGCAAAATGTTTGGTCCTTAAGTGGAACTGGTATACCTTTTTATTTATCACAATTTTCCTTCGCCAATTTTGGTCGTAATGCAGGTCCGACAGATAAGATCCTTTACCTTCTCCCCTTTCCACTTGCCTCCTCCATTTTGGTACTGCCCACATGTAGATTGTTTTTGGTCACAGGCTTTTGGTCACAGGTAATTTTTCCACAAATAGACAGATGTTGTCCTTTCCGTGGTAGCAAGATTTTATCTAAGTTGGCTAACTTTCTTATTAAAATGTACTGTAGTGAGATCATTTCTTTATTTCGGGATATGAATACTGAGTATGTCCACTTCACTGTTGGACCATTTTATTGGTAAACTACACCAAGTGTGCGGTTTCCTTTTTCCTTCATATTGGTAAACAACACAGTTGTAATGTACAGTGCATTCGGAACGTTTTCAGACCTCTTCCCTTTTTCCACATTTTGTTCCGTTACAGCCTTATTCTAAAATTGATTAAATTCAGTTTTAATCCAGAGAGGCTACAAAAATAATAAAAAACGTATATGAGGCTGTGCAGGGATTCAAATTGCAGATTTAAAAGAAAACAAATTATCCGCTAGCAATGACACCTGTGTTTTTAATCGCTGGATGTCTAGCCCCTTGATATTACTGTTGGTTTTGATTTTAAAAGCTAACATTTCGATGGCCATAATAAATAGATATGCCAATAGTGCACAGCCTTGTTTTAGTCCTCTTGACAATTCAATACTTTCTGAGAAGTAGCCATGATTTAGTATTTTACACCTGGGGTTACTATACATAACTTTAACC